>NW_025776698.1:0-57500 GCF_021130785.1 Homalodisca vitripennis
CCTTATAAGCAATCTTGAAAATTTCGGCAGGAACATCACAGCAGGCAACTGATTCTCAAGTGTGCCACTGGTGAGGGAACTCCTATAAAGACGCATTACTTACGTAGGAAACACTACGCAAGAACAAAAGAGAACTACCACCAGAACATCTTTCTAAGAAACGAATTGCCCATTCGAGTATCTTTGCTTTTCGTGATGACATGACTGTAGTTTCATATGCACCAAAAAAAAACCACTGTGTTGTTCTCGTATCATCAATGCATTTTGATGCTGCTATCGAACCTGACACACTATTACAAGTCTAAACCAGACATAATTACTTTCTACAACTCTACCAAGCCTGGGATTGATGTAGATGAAAAATGTGGTACTTATTCCACTTCTAGGAGATGCCAAAGGTGGCCCCTTGTTTTATTTTACCGCTTGCTTGACATCTCAGGCATCAATGGGCAAGTTATTTTCTTGAGCAACTGTCAAGAAGAAAAAGTAATGGAAAAAAGGAAGTTTCTGAGAGAAGTCGGCTTAGAGATGATAAAGCCTCATGTAGCGAAAAGGGAAACTATTTCTTCGCTTCCAAAGACGCTGCGATCATCGATCCTCAAGGTTGCTAATGTGCAAGAGATTCCTTATCGAGAATCAGCAATCAATCGGTCAGCGGTTTCGAGAGTAAGAAGTGTTGTTTGCCCCCGCACAAAGGACACCAAAACAACACAAAAATGTTGTGCCAACGACCTATTTGTTTATCGCACATGGAGGCCTTCTGTAAACTCTGCCAAAACATGAATAACGGTGCAATTACTGATTCAGACTAAGTTTCTGTAGAACACATTTTTTCACGTGTTTAATTGTGAGGTATATTTGTATAATTAGAGTTTTCTATACTACATATCTACTGTCATCTGAGGTGTGTTCAATATTCAATAAATAATTTTTTCTTTATCAGTGATTTTTCCCCCGTTTACTAGTCCTACTTTTATCTCCCCAAAACAAAGTCTTGGTAAGTTCAACAAACACTATATAGTATTTATATTTATATAATACTTTAAAAACAAAGATTACTTATTTGACAACATAAAAATAAATAAAAAAAACTTAATTGTATTTTTATTTTTATTATTAAATGTTACTAAAAGATCGTGGAATTACAGTTTTACATTTTATTTAAATCAAATAATTCAGTATGTATATTCTTATAATAATAATTTTATATCATAGTATAGTATAGCATATATATATGGTGATTTATGCAATAAAAAATCTTTTTTCTTAAAACTATAATTTAAACCTTTTAACGTAAAAATGAATAAAAAATATAAAAATCATAAAAACTATAGTTATCTTTAATTAAATAGGCATTAGACATACGCAATAATGTAAGTAACTATAGTTAATAACACAAAGAAGGTAAGAATGCATTCATATTTATTATTTTCTAAATGGGCGTCGTCTAAAAAGGGGGTCATACATATATGTTTATTAAATAATGATATATTAAATAATAAATAATAATAATGTAATAATAATGATAATAATAATATTTAATAATAAAAGAATATCTACAGTATGAGTTAAGCCCGTATCCAACATCTTTATTTGATAATAATGGCATGAGAAAAACAACAAAATCAGCACTATATAAAAACATGACTTCTGTTGATATCGAACTAGACGAAACCACTACAACATATTGAGTGGTGTGAATAAAATCGAGTAGCTACTTGCAAGTAGGCACTCGCAACGAGGGGAGTGTCCACTCGCAGTCTCGAGTCACATTTATATTTCGTGTGAATAAACTTGGTTTGTTGAAAAGCGAGTGCCTACTCCCAGAGTCACATACTGGCCAGTGGGCACTCGCCTGTAAACGGGAGGGGGTGTGACCTTGGACAAGTCGTAACGTGAAAGACAGCTGCGCGTCTTTCTGTATCCTCTTTCCCTTCACTCCAGTTCTGCACGTAGAGGAGACCAGTAGTTGTATTGTGTACTGTGCTTGGTATATGTTTAAATTTTCAAGTAGTCATGGGGGAGTCAAATAATGAAGTAAATTGGGACTTAAGTGAAAACCAGGCAAAATTTGTAAAGATTCTGAAACAGTTTCCAGTTATTTTAGAGAAATCTATGATTCCAGAGTGCAAAAGAAAGCGCTCGTGCGCAATGCTTGAAATAAAGAAGCTAGTGGAAGCGGAATTTAAAGTATGCATGACAGAAGGCCAGCTTTGGAAAAAAATTCAAAATATGAAGGCACGAATTAAGAAGAAGGCCGACGTTAATAGGACAGGAAATAAAAAGGTCGTTTTAAAATCATGGGAAGAAGAGTTTCTGAATTTCATGGAAGCCGATTCCAATCCTTCAATTGTAAGAATGGCAGGAGGAATGGCAGCAGGTGTAAAACCCTTAACTTCGCTTGCAAATGAGGAATCTGATGGAGATTTTAGTGATGAAGAGGAAATGGAAGAAGTATGCCTATTGCAATCCGCTAAAAAACGAAAAATTGAAACGGATGCTTCAACTTCTGTACAAACATCACACAGTAAGAAGAGGAGCAATTTACCAGAAACTGAAGAGACAAAACAACTTTCAACTCCAAATTTCCAGCGTTTAGTCCTGCTCGAGCAGTTGAAGTATTTCAGAAAATCTCAGCAGTTACTTGACATGAAATTAAAGCGAGAGATGCTAAAGGTAAACTCTTCTAATCCATTGCAAGTAGCCTGAACGTTAACACTTGCAAATCGTTTTCTGTTGATATACTCATCCCCGTGTAAAAACGGCTTTACAATGGGGATTTGAGTGCAATCAATTGCACCTATTGAATTCGGGAAACTGTAGTTTGTTTGCCACTTGGCTTTCTCCACTTCCATTTCTTCTTCGGTTGTCGGAAACTTAATCCATACATCAGCCTTGTTTAGAACTGCAGTCCTAACTGAAGAAATTGTCTTGGATACAGTTGATCTGTGGACTCCGATGTCCTCTCCTACTCAAAATTGAAAGCCTGGGTCACCCAAATACCGTAGAAACACTTTCATTCGGTTAACGTTTGTTAAGGCTCCACCGCGACGTTCTTCATCTTCTCCCAAAAAATGTTCGGTTAACCACAAAACACTCTCCCTACTAAATCTGTAAAGCGAACGATAGTCGTCCTCACGCGATTCTCTTCTGACTTTGTAAATTTTTCGAGCTCTAACTGGCATACATTCAGCCATAACTGAAGCGTGTGCACTCAGGGGTGGCGAGTCTGCTACTGAGGAGACTCACTTGTTTGAGAGTAGGCACTCGATGTAGCGAGTAGGCTTTGGTTTTTATTCACCTCAAAACAAGAGTGTCTACTCGGAGTCACATACCGCTTCATTGTTGGAGAGTAGGCACTCGTGGGTGAGTCGAGTCTGCTACTGAGGAGACTCACTTGTTTGAGAGTAGGCACTCGATGTAGCGAGTAGGCTTTGGTTTTTATTCACCTCAAAACAAGAGTGTCTACTCGGAGTCACATACCGCCTCATCGTTGGAGAGTAGGCACTCAGGGGTGAGTCGAGTCTGCTACTGAGGAGACTCACTTGTTTGAGAGTAGGCACTCGATGTAGCGAGTAGGCTTTGGTTTTTATTCACCTCAAAACAAGAGTGCCTACTCGGAGTCACATACCGCCTCATCGTTGGAGAGTAGGCACTCAGAGGTGAGTCGAGTCTGCTACTGAGGAGACTCACTTGTTTGAGAGTAGGCACTCGATGTAGCGAGTAGGCTTTGGTTTTTATTCACCTCAAAACAAGAGTGTCTACTCGGAGTCACATACCGCCTCATCGTTGGAGAGTAGGCACTCAGAGGTGAGTCGAGTCTGCTACTGAGGAGACTCACTTGTTTGAGAGTAGGCACTCGATGTAGCGAGTAGGCTTTGGTTTTTATTCACCTCAAAACAAGAGTGTCTACTCGGAGTCACATACCGCCTCATCGTTGGAGAGTAGGCACTCGTGGGTGAGTTGAGTCGGCTGGTTTTATTCACCTGACGGTCGAGTGGGCGCTCGCAAAAAACGATATTGGAGTAGACACTCGCCGAGTCAAGCTTTTATTCACATGACTCAATATCATCGATGGTGGATTTCTCTTTCATCGCGTTGTATGGAATAAAGATGATACTATCTCTGATATTTTGAATAAATACCTCAAATATTTACAAACACATTATGGGTCAAGTATCGTTGTTGTATTTGATGGTTACTCAGACTACACTAAGAACATTAAAATTTTTCTTGGCTGATTGGCACCTCCATTGTTCCATTGCTTTAATCGAATTCATTTAAAAAAAAAATGTATAGACATGCTTATCAACAAATTAAAAACTGTTAATTTCACTACAAAACAAGCCAGAGATCATGCTGATGTTCTCATTATAAAAACAGCTATTGCAGAGTCTGAACTAAAAAAAAATTTCTGTTATTGTAAGAGAAGATATTAATACGCTAGTTATCTTGATAGGACGTGCTCAATGACGTCAACAAGAATTTTTTTCAAAAAAATTGGTAAGGGTTATGTGGAGGCAAAACTGTATTCAAGTACAGCAGCTCGTCAGCATATCCTTCGTGTCTATTATCAGACCCAAATTTGGTTGGGAAATGATTTAGAACCCCAGGAATTCGGCTGGGTACTGCAAAATGAACTCTTGGAACCAATAACAACATTATTTCCACCAGTACCAGAAGAACTGCTGAATAAAATATTTTGCAATTGCAAGAAAGGTTGTGGTTCTAATTGCGGATGCAGGAAATCAGGACTGCGATGCACTTTAATTCGTGGGCAGTGTAATGGACAATCATGCATCAACGCTTTATCAACTTCAGATGATTTCAATGAAGAAAGTGAACATGCACCTGATATTCTTGAATCTTTTTATTCTGATACTTTAATAAACGAGGATGATGTTAAT
The DNA here is from genome assembly GCF_021130785.1 of Homalodisca vitripennis. Taxonomy (NCBI): domain Eukaryota; kingdom Metazoa; phylum Arthropoda; class Insecta; order Hemiptera; family Cicadellidae; genus Homalodisca; species Homalodisca vitripennis. The sequence goes on from NW_025776698.1 coordinate 4,908, forward strand.
GAATCCGATATTGAACAACCAGAGGAAGAAGAAGACGATGAACAAGAAGAAAATTAAAACAAAAATATGAATCATTAATAATTAAAAAAAATTATATTTGTAATTTTAATAAATTGATTATTGGATCAATAAAGAAATATATAATTAAAATTCATTTGAAATATTTCTTTTAATATTGTATGTTTGGTAAAAATAAAATAAGTATTATTTAGAGAATATATAATTATAATTAATATCTCTAAATATGGTATATTAAATAATAATAAAAATGTAATAATAATAATAATAATAGTGAGTGACTAATGAACAATATAACTCATTTATTTTATTCTACTGGCTGACCGCGCATTATCGTATATACAGGTAAGCGGTCCCCTACTCTTTGCGCTGTATCTCAAAAAGAGTTGAACGTACATAAAATTACTTCAAACAAAAGTTGAAGAGAATTTTCCGTTCTACAATTTCTCTAACCACCTTCAAAGTCATTTAGCGTAAGTGAAACGAGATATTTGCAAAAAACTTATTTTCGTGAACGTTGACCTTAAAAATCTTAGGTCGCGTACACGTGATTATATGAGACTTTTGAGGTAAGTTTTATACCATAAAAATAAAGACGTATGCAAATTTTTAGCTTATTATCTTTCATTCCGAGGTTGCATCCTTATTTTACCTTATTTTGCTGAGTTATATACATATTAGTTACAATTGTGTGTATATATTCCTCATGCGTAGCTTTATTTAAAATATACTACAAATACACAAGTGTTTGAGTAGCTTTTTAAGTAAAATCAACTGAGATATTAGATATTTATTCGATCATTTTGTGAAAGAGATTTTATTTAAATTCATTGATTTTAATTAAATGATCACAACAAACCTTCGATTTTTGTTATTATAATAATGTTTTTAAAAGTGTATCGTAAATTTCGTGGAGTAAAATTATTATAAATGTACTGCAAATAATACAATTTTTACGTACCCACCAAAATGTGTAAATTCTTTTCAGATCCTATTCCGGTATCAAATGGAACAATGTCTGAATCTTAGTCATTTGAAAAGAAGGATGCGGCGGATCTAAAGAAAGGGAAGGAAATGATGCCTCAGGAAACCAATCTAAGCAAGAGGATTTGCGGAGGTATGAAATGAGGTAAGAAATGTTTTTTCATTGTCAGTTTTTTAAACATGTAGACAATGTAAGAAAATACTTCAAAATTATAGTGTTACTTTTATAACACGATTAAATTATGTACCCGGTGAGAGGATACCGACTTCCGCTTCCATGCAGCTGGTAGACAATAAGATTGGAAACGGACACATTTCTTATCTAAAATCTAGTACGTCCCAATCTAACAATGAATCCCGCGTCTAGCAGTCAAGAGGAGTCCTCGGGAAAAAAGGAAGGTTGTGTCTTTTGATGACTAGAACGAGGAGCAACCTGATCCTAAGAGATCAAACCAAGAATTACAATGTCAACCAGAAATTAACTGCCCCAGAACCCTCCAAATATCCTCTCAAATCTCCAACATCATATTAACGCAGTTCAGGAGAATTAAACTGGAAGTTTTGGACCATGGGAATCTGAAGGAGTGACAACAAACACTTCAGAGTCACTTACCTTGGAGTTGAAATACAGATCCCAAGAAGAAAAATAGGGGGGACAGACGTAACATATATATATATATATATATAATGGTGGAACCAATAGCCGCTAATACAATCGATCTACACCAAATGGCACCAACAACAATGTGGGGCTTTATTCTACTATAAATTGACTTTTGTTATAAATTGAAATCATAAGATGATTTCTCTTTGGATACTGAGTACTACCACCAAATATTAAATACCGACTCCTCTGAACCTTCCTTTTGACTGTTACCAAATCTTCCAAAGACAAAGTCATAAAAGAAACGAACAATATCCAAATCTCATCTTCTAATCTGTCTAGTGTAATGTATAACATACGTATCTCTGAACAGTAGGGGAAACGATAGGGTTCTGAATATTTCAGCATCTGCTGATGAATCAAACTCACAGGCAACAATGAAAAAACAAAAAGATATACAAGACAACAAACACTTTCGTTAGTACAACGAAACTAATGTGTTGGATTTTAGTAGACATTTAATAAGAAACCATTCCGTCTGAATTGTCTGTGCAACCAAATTTAGCTATAAAAAGGTGGGAATAGAAATGAACTTTTCAGTCAGCTAAAAAAGAAGGGCAGTTACCAATGTAAAAGTAAGACTCTGCATTAGAAGAGGACTGAGCGAACTTCAAACAAGCTCCTTGAGTTAGGGTTCGCTAAAACTGAGAAAGAAAATTGAGGAGTCAACCAATGATAAAATATTTATTTTGAAAAGCCTTAAAAAAATGAAAAATTTACATTGAAACTTTATGTGCTTATTATTAATTGCATCGCATTACATGTTTTCCTGGTGACTCTATGAAGAAAATGTTGACAAGTGATATTTAAGGTTTTGTTAAGGAAACAAATTTATGCTCGAACTTGGGAAGAGGCTATAAGTAATCTAATAAACAAGGAGAGCATTGAAGAGAGAAGGTAGATAATATTGTCCAATATGTTGACTACAAAGAAGAAAAGAATGACAGCAACTTGTAGCGATTGTCCAAAATAAAACATTTGTGGTGAACACCAGAAAAAGATTTGACCTCATTGCAGATAGAGTGATTGTTGATACGATAAACTTGCCCCGAGATAAAAGTACACAAATGGCGGTCAGAGCAGATGGTAATTCAGTTTGAAGAAGGAATTTAAAATTAAGTTTTCCGATTTGAATAGTGTTCAATAAACAACTTTGTAGATTAATAAATTGCTTATGTACAAATATTCTTTGGAATTTCACAAGTCAATATAATGGATCTTTATTTTCATTATCCTCCTAGTATTATGCCATTATCTTAATATTAATGCAATATTTTTAAACTAAGTTGATTTATTTATACTTTAAATTAATATAAATACCACATTAACATTATTTTCTATGATTTACATCAACAATGTTTTAACTTCTTCTTTCGATAAACTATTTACTTCTTAAACATTCGGCTAATCCGTGGGTTGTATTTTAGTAAAAATAAGTAGTACAGGATATTTAATAGAAGAATATTTAAATTTATTCAATGGTTAGGCTATTAATTTTATAAATTTAATAAGGCTATACATATTTATTTATTTTTATATAAATTATATCCCTATTTCATTAATAGAAAATAGTTTTTTAATGTTTATTTAATTTTATTTAAGTACTTTTACAAGTATTTTACATCTAAGTACTTCAAAATTTTTATACATTTTATCTTATAATTCCTAATTAAGAGGGCTGTTATTTTCAGCATCCAATGTATTTTATAACACAAATAACTATCAAAAGTTACATATATAGTTACGTTTCAATATAATCGCCATTTAAATTGAGGTGTTTGTCATACCGGGGTGTAAGCTTTCTGATGCAATTTTCATACAACGTTGCCATCAGCGACATGAGATGGGATTTCAAGCATTTCAGAAAACATCTTCTGCCTTACTAGTCACTTCTTCAATAAGGAAACAAGTGAAAGACAATTATTACTAGGTCAAAACTATAAAATTGGTAGTTATAAATTTCCCATTCAAATCTATGAAGAAACCGTTTCGTTAGAGCGGCACTGTAGGGATGCTCATTGTCATATAAGAAAGGTTATTGTACTTTTGAGGACGGCCATTGTGATGTGAGGACGGTCATTGTCATGTGAGGAAGGTCATTTTCATGTGTGGATGTTCATTGTCATGTAATGCCGGGTCCACACCAAACCAACAAAAGAAAAACAAAACAGCAACTCAATGTTTCCCAACATTTTTGAAACAAAAGCGAAACATTTCGGCAACAATTTTGTTTTGTTCGTGTTTTCAACAACTTTTTGTTTTCCCGTCGCCTGGCGGTAAAGATCAAACTGTTGCTGTTTTGTTTGTGTTTTCTGGCAACTTTGTTGGTCTAGTGTGTACGCTTTCCACAGGAAGAAAACAAAACTTAAAATTTGTGGTTCAGTTTGTCTCGTGCTGTGTGCAAAATGACTTCATCGGGAAAAGCAATAAAATGGAGTGTTGAAAATACATGTAAATTAATCGAACTTTTATAGAGAAAGTAAATTGTTATGGGATGCCCGACACCCTGATTATAAAAAATCGTTATAAAAAAAAAGGCAGACGCCTTAAACGGAAATAGGAATATTGTGTAATGTTTCTTCAGAGGAAGTAGACAGAAAGATAAAAAACATCAATACCCAGTACCAAAGAGAATACAGAAATTATCAGTTATTGAAAAAATCCGGAGCTGGTAAAAACTTTCGTTTCGAAGTGGTTTGGTTATTCACTATTAAGTTTCTTAAAAGATAAAAACAAGCCAAGACCAAGTGGGAATATAGGGCGGATTATCGAATACACAGGTAGATATTTTATTTATTTATTTTTATTTATTAGATATAAAATTTACATATATTTATGCATTATTTATTTACTTATATTTATTTCATTATACATTCTATCATTTTATCCTTAAAAATCAGTACTTTTGCTCAATAGATTAACAAAATTTTAACTGCCATGGAACTTGTTATTAGTTATTAATAATTAGAATAATAAATCATTAAATCAATTAAAAAATCATTTTCCCCTAAAAAAATCAGTACTTTTGCTCAATAGATTAACAAAATTTTAACTGCCATGGAACTTGACCTTGCTCAGACATAAAATATTCAGCAATTCTTTTCTTATTTCCATAGCTTCTACAGATGATTTTCTTGCAGTCTGTTGTAGATTAAAAAACGACTGTAAAGTTTGTTGATCTTTTCTCCATGCGCCATCTTCTAGTGTACCACTATCAATATGTTCTACATCAAAGCTGTTTGGTGGATTATATTTATTTTTCGACAAGACACACCTTAGATAATTATGCAAACAAATGCATGCCAAAGTCACTTTTTTCTACCTTTTCTGGTTGTAACAGCATTGGTTTGCGAAACACTCGAAACACAGACGCTAAAATGCCAAACACATTTTCAACTATTCTTCGAGCACGTGAAATTCGGTAATTGAAGACACGTTCTATTGACCCCTTATCTTGATGGCCGCTATATGGTTTCATAATGCATGGTTTAAGGGGAAAAGCATCATCTTGCGACTAAAACATAAGGACTTTCTTTGTCCCTTCCAAGAAGAACACGTTTTTTGTGGCAAATTTAGTTTTTCCTTCAACCAATAGTTTGTAAAATGGCGTATTTTTTAAAAAACACCTCCGTCAGAGATTCGTCCTTGACAACCAACGTTTGCATACAGAAAATTATAATTTGCGTCAACAACAGCAAAAAGAACTACACTGAATGTTTCCTTTATAGTTAAAAAAATTCACTGCCACTGAAGAATGTAGGTGCCTCGATTACAATGTGCTTTCCGTCCATTGCGCCTATGCAATGTGGAAAGTGCCAAATCTTGTTGAAATCATCGCTAACTTTTTCCCATTCCTCTTCACTTTTAGGAGTCTGAAATAAAATACAAATTAAATTTAATTGAAAGTTTCTTATTATATATTTTTTTTAATATACATTTTTTTAATATATTTTTATGCAGTTTTTAATAACATACATTCTTTACTTTACAGGAAAGTGATGATTCAGACAGTGATGAAGAGAGGCAAAAAGAATCCGAAACAAATGACGATGATACCGCTAGCGTCAGCCAGAGAGTACAAGTAATATGGGAGAAATTACAAGAAAGCTACGAAGATTTGCAGGCTCAAAAGGAAATTACTGATAAAAACACCAAAAGCTTTAAAAGCAAAATCTACCACACACCAAAGAAAAGAGTTCTAACCACTAGTGAGAAGCAAAATGCAGAAGTTTATGGAATGCTACAAGAAGTATATAAAAAAAATCAGCAAGGAACATCTGTACAACCCGATGATTTTGATATATTTGGTGAGCTAGTTGCTAGAAAAAGTGCGAAAACTTCGTACTCCTTATGCGCAAGCTACTGTGCAGCATTTGATCAATGATCTTCTCTACAAAGCAGAAATAGGAGAATATGACCAACCAAAAAACACAGAAACTCAAGAGCAATTGACACCGTTCCTTCATTTTCGATCTCCAATTGCAGTTCACACTAGTTCTACAGATACAAACAACCACAATTATATGAGTCCAGATAGCATTCGGTCTTGCGCAAGTACCCTTAGCGTTGGAACCTACTCAAATCCAGGCGGCATACAACCTTATTCAAACCCACCCAGCGTTCAAACCTACGAGATACTGACTAGTCCGTCTTGCTCATCGAATCAACATACCACCCAGATTGATGAATCCTGGCCAGCTACGCGGATAACAACAAATGAATCAGCTCAGTCATACATGTAATTTTCAGATACATTCCAAATAAAAGTTATTTTAAAAAAATCAGTTTATTTTTTTTAACAGCTACCTATTAATAATGTTAAATTTTACCTTGACATATGTATTTAGGGCACTTATGAGAGCATCGCAGGTTTCTGGAATTATTACTGATATTGCCTGTTTGGATACTTTGAAAAGATACATCAGACTCTGGTAATACTCCCCAGTTGCCAAAAATCTTAAAGTAATCACTAAACGTTCTGTTACACTAATGGCATTTCGAAAATTTGTATTTTTCTTCTGTATCGAGGGTCCAATGATTTCTATTAGATTTTCAAGATCAGTACTGGTCATTCTAAAAAGTTTTTGAAGCTGCATCGCATTTCTCCACTAATACCCTCTATCGTCTTTTCTTAAATCTTCCAATAGTTCCCTCAACATAGTTTTTTTTGTCGGTTCTTCAAGCTCGGCCTAACCCAAAAACGTTTTTTCTTTTTTTGGTTTAGGAATAGAAAACCAGCTGCCATAATAAATAATTCATTGTTCCTTTGTAATTCCAATTTCGAGCTCGCCACATTTTCTATCGGGATCACAAAGTTGACTGATTTTTGTTTTCATAATGTGGACAGCAGTTGGACAATTAGTTCCTGTTTTCGAAAACTTGCAGTTTTGTTGTGTTGCTGATTTGTTGGAGTTTTTGTTTTGTTGGTTTGGTGTGGACCCGGCATAAGGATGGTTATTGTCATGGATAAAGACAATTCCAGAAGTGAGTACATCCTTCTTCTTTTGTTCTGAATGGGGGTCAGCAACCGTGTTTCACAGTAGCCTTCTGCATTTATTATGATCCACAAGCAAAACACCTTTCTGATCCCAAAGCACTGTACGCAAATCTTTTTTTGTTTTTGAAGGAATTTTACTTGGGGGAGTAGGGTGGTTTGTTGGTGGTGTATTTGTGTGCGTCCATCGTTGCAACTTTTTATCTTGCCGGATGTCTTACTAAACCAATGTCGCCCCCTGTCAAATAAAAATATCTAACAATAGAACTAATTGTAGTAGCCATGTTTACATACTATTAGATGAACTCGTAATGGCGTCAGACACTAAACAATGAATGAGGTATAAGTGCGTAGTCGACTTCTGCGCAATGTTGCAGCATACCCTTTGTTTTACAACATAGATTCAGGATGAAAACAAATCCTTGTATATTATATAGACAAACATTGCTCTAATTTGATTTATGAACATAACTAATTAAGTAAACTGTGTTTAACAATTTAACATGCTAAGATCCCCGAGTAATTGAGAGAAAGTTACTTTTTTAATATCCTATAAATTCACAATTGAGTTGGGAGAGGAAGATTCGAATCATCTTTATCGTCGATAAGTATAACCAGCCTAGATGTATGTTTGGGTTATAGCCAGTTTGGATAATTGGGTTTATATGATGTGCACAGAGACTAGGCGGTTCTAATAGATGTCTATAAAATGCCAGCCAGAGTCTCCTAGAGACGGAGCAGTATAGTTAAGATTTGTAAGAAGGTTAAGAGAGTGTTGAAGTCTCGTCTGCTTAGTCGAAGCTGGGAGACACGCAATATGGATGGTGGGGCCCAGAAGAAAGCTCAGTGGAGTTTTAGGAGTTTACGATTGGCATAATGAAATATTTTTTTGTAAATTTGTTTGATACTAGAAGAATATTTGTTTTACTGTCATTTGCTTACCACCTTGACTTAAACATCATGAATATTCAAAACTAAACTTATCAAAAGAATTAAATATTAGTATAATAGCGTAATGTTTATAGTAGGCATTTATTACTTACTGACTAACGGAATAAATTGTCAACCAACATAAAATGTCACATATATGATTTATTAAAATTCCTTTTTAATTTTTAGAATCAAGAAACAGACGATCATCTGAATATAATTCTGAAAATGAAGAAGACATGGTGGAATGGATACGGAATCCAGAGGGAACAATAATTAACGAAAGTTTAAGTGAAATGGCAAGAGCATTTCTAGATGAAATGAAGAAACAAAAATTAATCAGGAAATACGAAAAGCAAATAAAGAAAAAAGGTAATAACTAACAATAATTTGTGAAAATTACTACTATAATAATTATAGTAGGATTTATCTTTATATGCGAATCGTTGAAGGATTCGTTTAATTATTAGCTCAAGTTAATATTAGATCACTGAATACAGGCTTTGAGGAGCTGTGTTCGGTGATTGAGGACTTCCAGTTTGACCTGTTGGGAATCACAGAGTCATGGTTATCTTCGGAGACCCCCTCTCATGTTTTTGATGTCCCTTGCTATTCACTCCATCGTTGTGATAGACCCACTGGTTTGGGAGATGGTGGTGGAGGTATAGTTCTCTATGTAAAACAAGAAATTAAGTTTGTTCGTCTTTATCTTCAAAATGTTGACAACCGTATTGAATACATCAGCGGTGTGGTTAATCTTAAAGGTTTGAAGCTACTTATCTGCATTGCATACAGGCCCCCAGACGTTCCATATTCGACCTTGAGCTCCTTAATCCACGCTCTGTACATCGACGAGTCACCAGGTGTTGATTCAGTGATTTTGCTGGGTGATTTGAATGTGAATCTTCTGAACCAAAAGAGGGCAGATGTAAAATATCTCGAAAGAATTTTTCAATCAATGGGCCTTTCTCAGATTATTAAGGAGCCCACACGTGTCACAGAAAGTTCATTTTCTCTTATTGATTTGATAATTGTAGACAAGACCCATTATCTTGACGTAGGAATGGTTGATACTTCCAACATTTTTACTCACAATGGTAGACGGATCACCGACCACAGGTTCACTTACTATGACGTGCCTTGCAAAAAATCCAAATCCAAAGAAAAGTTTATTACATATAGGAATTTTAGAGATTTTGACGGTGATACGTTTATTGATGTTTCTTCCAATATACACTGGGATAACATAATGACTCATCGAAACGTGGATGATATCGCTAATGTGTTAACAACAAAAATAGTCCAAGTGTTTGATGAATGTGCACCCTTGGTGAGAAAAAGAATAACAAGAAAGAAAGCTCCTTGGAGAGATTCAAACATAGCATACCTTACAAAAAAGAAGAATAATTGTAAACATACTTATTTGTCTCTGAAAACACAGGTTTCTAGGAATGCATACTGCAGGGCTCGTAACGCACTCAATGTGGCCATACGATCAGCGAAAAGGAAGTATTTTACTGATACTTTGAATACAAAAAACTCTAAAACTTTCTGGGCTACTTTAAGAGATGGTGGTTTGATGAGGTCAGTTGAAGAAAAGGACCATTCTGTTGAACTAGAAGATTTAAATCATTACTTCTCAACTATGGGTTGTAACAGGACAGTGAGCACATAAAAACTGAAATTCTTTAACAGTAACAAATGTGCAGGGATAGATTCTACTTTCACTTTTTCTCCTGTATCCGAAAGTAAGGTAAAGGAGTTGATGAACAGTATCACAAGTACTGCATTTGGTGTGGATGGAATATCCTTAAAAATGGTTAGAGGCCTGAGTTCCTTTTGCATTGGAGCAGTTTCTCACCTGGTCAATGTATCATTGAAAACTGGCAACTTCCCTTCTAGTTGGAAGCAGAGCGTGGTGGTTCCTCTGCCAAAGAATCTCAATCCTACCTTAGTTTCAGACTTTCGACCTGTCTCAATCCTTCCTGTCATCTCCAAAATACTGGAAAAAGTTGTGGCAGAACAACTAGTCTTATATTTAGAATCTGAAGGATTACTTCCTGAAACACAGTCAGGATTTAGGCAGGGTTTTAGCACTTGCTCAGCACTTCTCAATGTCATTGATGAAATTATTTCAGCTAAAGATAAGGGCCTAGAGAGTGTGATTACTTCCCTTGACTTCTCCCAAGCCTTTGACTCGGTGAATTTTGATTTGTTGCTAGCAAAGCTAAGATTTTACCAGTTTGATGATATCTCAGTTAGATGGTTTTCATCTTATTTGTCTGGGCGTACGCAATGTACAAAGGTAAACGGGAAGTTATCGACAGCGCTTCCTAGGTTCGTCGGTGTTCCTCAAAGCAGTTGCTTAGGACCGATTCTCTTTCTTATATACACAGCAGATTTGAAAGATCACTTAAGTCACTGTTCTTTGCATTCCTACGCGGATGATTCACAGCTATTGATTTCTTTTAAACCCTCTGAAACGGCTGAGGCTGTCCGTCATGTCAATACTGATTTAGTGAGTGTAAAGAAATGGTCAGACGATCATGGTTTGCTATTGAATTCTAATAAATGTTCTGTGATGCTTGTAGACCGGTTATCTTCGAGTAGTCAGTCTGTGAATAGCTGCGCTGAACGGTGTATATTTGTGGACGATAAGCTTTTGATGGCAAGTAATAGTCTAAAGATTCTTGGTGTTACTATTGACCCCCAACTCGATTTTTCCAATCATGTCAAAGCTATATGTAAAACAGTGACAATGAGATTAAAGGCCCTTTACAGATTAAGCACAATTTTGCCAGAATCTTCCAAGCTGGAAATTGTTCGGTCAACAATATTTCCTGCTATACATTATGCTCTTCCAGCTTTTGGTTGTTGTCTGACTCAGGAAAACTTGATGATACTTACTCGTCTGCAGAACAGAGCACGAGATTCGTTTACAATCTGAAAAAATTCGACCACATCAGCGAGTACAGATTAAATGCTAAGGTGTTGTCTATCATGGATGTCTCCGACTTGCAAACCGTCAATCTGGTCCACAAAATTTTTCAGACGGGAAAACCTGAATACCTCAGGAATAAGCTGGTATTCAGGCAAGAAATTAATGTGCGTAGTACCCGTCAGAACAGCCTATTGCACCTACCAAAGACAAAGCTGGAAACGGGGAAAAAGGGTTTTAGTTACTTTGGACCAAAGAAATACAATGCTTTGCCACCCACTTTAAAAAGTTATAGCTGTAAGAACTTTAAGGGGAGTGTGAAGGTGGTGTTTGCCTGACCCATGCATATGCATCAGGTTAGTTTAGTTTTTATAGTTTAGTGTTTTACGTTTATTTTATGGTTTACGTTATTGTTCTCCATGTATTCTATATGTCTGACAAGAGTTTTCATGAAAAACAGTTTTTGTACTGATGGACGCTTGCTAAATAAAGACCTTATTTTGTATTTATTTATTATTTTATAATATACTTACGGTATTTTACAGCTGATTTCACTGCGAATAAACACATGTCAGTTCCCAGAATTTCTGTTATAAAACAGTTTTTTTTTAATTTATAGTTACCACATCCAATTACAATGTCCAATTTCCACTTACCTCATTACCACTTGATTCTGCCAAGGAGGATTTTGCAGGTGTCTCTTGGTCTGTTAGGAATAGCAATTGGTCGTAATACCACAATTTGGGTTGGCAAACTTCATCTGCACCCATACCACTAACCGATTTGTCCACTTTTTCAATTCCTTACGAAAGGCACTCCTCAAACTATTGATCTTTCTGGTAACTACAGCTTTATTAGCAGCTGGATCAATCTCTTTAACTTTTTCCACAAGTCGTTTGTAAGATTCCTCACGCTTTGTTTTTTTTTTTTTTTTTTTTTTTTTTTTATAAGGGCATAAAACACGCAGGTTATCAATGCCCGTAGGGTTAACGGACACCTACACTTTAAAATATGGTGTCACGTTATCAGTACAAAGAATAGACAGCGGATCGCTGTGTCAAAGAAGATTATCACATTAAGACAATAAGAAAAACAACAGCAGTGAACGGAGGACTAAAACTAAATAACAACATTAACCGAGAGGCTGTAAAGGGGCCCGATAGTTAAAATATGTCAGATAAATAATAACGTTAATAAATATAACAACATCTAATGCTAAAACCAGGTAAGTTAGTGAGAGTAGGTTGTAAAGGGACCCACCCTCACCAATAACAAATAACAAATAAATAGAAGGACAAAAGTGCCCATCTCCTTACGTGACACCTACATATTAAGATAGTGGTGTCTCTCACCTCACAGAAATTTTTAACTGTAAAGGGGTTTGCCCTTGATTAAAACACATAAATTTTCCTAACGAAATTTAAAAGATTGCACTTAGGCGGTGCTAGTTAAGAGCCTTAAAACTAAATAACAACTCAGGGGTGAACTGTAAAAGGGCTCACCCTTACCTAAAACTAGCGGTTAAAATGTTTACTAAAACTAATAAGGTACTATATCACTCATATTCTGGACATTAATTTGGTTTTATTTGTGATGCTAGTAAGTTCAGGTCTTCCAGATGGCTTCGCAGTCCGTTAATATTCCATTGTATAATATTCATATAAATTAGGTTTTGAAAGTAATTTTGTTTCTTGTTTTTCCTTGATTTTGTTTGAAATTTACAGTAGTTTTTTCTAATTCTGAATGTGGCCTAAGGTCGTCATCAAACAAATCCTCCTCCATTAGGCTGGATTTAGAGGACCGGTGTGAGGGAGGGGTTCTGTTGGCACCCTTTGACCGTTCGACCACTTTAGAGGCAATTTTTGGGTTCAGCCCAGAAACAAGTTTTTGGCGTACTTCCGGAGATAAATTTTTCTTTCCCGTCACGCTTCCAGCATTAGGGGTTTTTAAAAATTGAGCAGCGATCTGCCCTTCAGTAGACTGTTGCTTGCTTGTGTTTCGTCCCTTGATTTGAGTAGGTGTAGTCGGTCTTACAGGCACAGAAGGTGCAAGGTCTGATATATCAGTGCCTACACTACGTGGGAAGGTCTTGGCACTAATTTGTTGTACCAAGGCAGCAACCTGTTGCGTTAGTTCTCTAACCATGCCTTCCAGAGCTGAGCAGGAAGCACACGGTTTCGGTTGCACAGGGACAGAGGCAGCCTGAGAATAGGATACGTCCTTCTTCGGGGTTTGTCCAAGTCGTTTCCTATACTCTTTACGAGCATCGCTGAAAGACAATTTCTCGCTAGTAACTATTTTCAGCACTTCCTTTTCTTCTAAGTATACTTTACAACTGCGAGAGCTTGAAGGATGCTTGCCCTTGCAGTTGACGCACTGCTCTTCGCCACCGGCACAGTCCTTGTCACTGTGACCACTTTTTCCACAAAGACTACACGTTTCAGGGTTATTGCAAGTTTTGCTTGAGTGTCCAAAACGTTGACATCTATAGCACCTCTGAGGATTTCTAAAGTATGGACGAACTTGTAGGGAAAGATATCCTGCTCTAATTGTGGCTGGTGGGTGAGGAAGGGCAAAAGTCAAAATGTGACCTGGTGTAGGTGTCGGTACACCGTGTTCAACCTTCATTATTCTCACCACATCAGTCACAAGACAATCTTTCAGTTCTTCTTTCAATTCTTCAATTGAGCAACAGAGCATATCGCGACAGAATACAATTCCTTTGCAGAAATTTAATGTCTCATGAGGATGGACAACGACTTCTACTTTGTCGTAAAAGGATCTCATGGAGAGAAATTTCTGAGCCTGTGGAGCGTTCGCAGCCTCTACCAAGATGCTTCCATTACGAAGCTTCCTAACAGAAGACGGCGAGCCGCCCACTCCGACTAGAGCCTTGTTAACAAGGAAGGGGCTCACCTTTGCCAAGTTCTGAGATTCGTCTTTGTGTTTAAATACTAGAAAAAGTGGGGTGGGTAGATTTTAAATATTTATTTTCTTATCTGCAGTTTTTCTCTGTTTGTTTGTTTCCTCTTCAGATTCTGAAGAGAGGGCACGCTTCTTTTCCAGATCCATACTAGAATCTCTTTCTACAACTCTATTTTTTTGTTCTTGAGAAGGGTTTAAGGTAGCCATTCAATATATGAACCAGCGCATCGTGATTAAAGGTGCAGGCCGAGACATCGGGAACGGGTATACCCTCGGGAACCTGTCAGCCAAAGCTTGGCAGGGCACCCTACCCCAGTTCCCCGGGGCCCGATGTTATCTCGTTTAACCGAGTCGGGAATTCACGCACGACTCGGGCTCGCACGTGGCAACAGAAATCTCCGACATTTCTGTCCAATAATCACTTCCTGACCAGGGACCGAAGTGGCTGGCACCAGGATTCATACTACCGTTTGCTTCGGCAGAGCAAGCTCACATCAGCTCTCTTCTGCTACACCTTCTCAGAGTGTAGCAGTTCAAGCACTCCCCACAAACAATAGCACGATCCAGTCAAGAAAAGGGAGGAATTAGGAATAGGTAGGATTTATGGATGAGACAGGGGAAAGTGCCAGGATTGGAGATGTGTCTGGCACTAGCTCGGGGTACGAAAGGTCGCCAACCTTTAAACGTCAGAGTAAGACGTCCCCCTACGGGAGCTTTGTTTTGTTGTGATAATCCTTTGAGGTTATTTTCCACAAACATTCTTCCCCTCTGAATAGTTCTATAAATTCAAGGAGACTATCTTTGGTCCAAGCGGCCATATTAACTGTATTGAGTAAGACACAATATTTATAAACACAGACAGTTTTATGGGAAAGCACTTTGCCACACGCAAACGACGTCGCGACGACCAACACGTGCAAATTTCAGGCTACTAGCATCTGTGCGCATGCGCAGATGACTGATGTGAGCAATTGAACTGACGCGACCGTACACACGCTCACTTCGGACTGCCATCAGTTAGATGTGTCACGCCGCCGAAATGATGAATTTTCATCATTCCATTAGTTCAGTTTTTTGGTGTGAGCTCACATCAATTTTGCATACACACGGTCAGTTTGGTGTGTCACTTCGTTGTGTTCACACCGAAGTGACCGTGTGTAGCCCGCTTGAGGAATCAAACTCACACGCAACAAAGAAAAAAACAAAAAGATATACAAGACAACAAACACTTTCGTTAGTACAACGAAACAAATGTTTTAGATTTTAGTAGACATTTAATAAGAAACCATTCATCTGAATTGTCTGTGCAACCAAATTTAGCTAAAAAATGTGGGAATAGAAACGAACTTTTCACTCAGATAAAAAAGGAAGGGCAGTTACTAATGTAAAAGTAAGACTCTGCATTAGGAAAGGACTAAGCGAACGTCAAACAAGCTCCTCAAGTGATAGGGTTCGCTAAAACTGAG
Source organism: Homalodisca vitripennis (assembly GCF_021130785.1). Taxonomy (NCBI): domain Eukaryota; kingdom Metazoa; phylum Arthropoda; class Insecta; order Hemiptera; family Cicadellidae; genus Homalodisca; species Homalodisca vitripennis. Next base: position 20,327 of record NW_025776698.1, read on the forward strand.
AAAAAACATTGAGGAGTCAACCAATAGTAAAATCTTTTCTTTCGAAAAGCCTTAAAAAATTTAAAAATGTACATTGGAACTTTATGTGATTATTATTAATCGTATAGCATTCAATGTTTTCCTAGTGACTCTATGAAGAGGTTGACAAGTGATATTTTTGCATAATGCCATCAGACGGAGTGGACACACTGGAAAGCTCTTGGTAAGGAAACAACTTTATACTCGTCCTTGGCAAAACGTATAAATAATCAAATAAACAAGCAGAGTATTGAAGAGAGAGGGTAGATAATATTGTCCCATATGCGACTATAAAGAAGAAAAGGATGACAGCAACTTTTTGCGATTGTCCAAAAAAATTTGTGGTGAATACCAGAAAAAGATTTGCCCTCATTGCAGATAGAGTGATTGATGATACGATAAACTTTCCACGAGAAAAAAGTGTATTACTCTCAAAAGTAACAGTGAAAGTTAACCATTCGCTAGGGTTGCTATAATAATAATTTCTACGAGGAAGATCAGAAACAACTGTGCCAGGGCACATTATTTATAAACATCAATTTTATTTCTTTTATATAGCAAATAAGGAACTACAACATGTAAAAAATACATATCGATAACCATAGCGTAATGCTGTAACGCGATACCATAGTAGGTTTAATATTACATATTTTATAGCAAATATATGGAAAAGTCGTCAAAGTTTGGAACGTAAAATGATCGTGTGGACAGTAATACATTCATCTCATGTGGAGAGGCAATGATGTCATCCACCTTCTCCTTGCCAGGATTTGGCTGTGAGAACATGTGATAGCTTATATGAGAAGAAAGACTGGGAAGTTCACCGGTACAACATGATAATGTAATTCCTATAATCTTAAACTAAACATATTATAGTGGAAAGGAGGGCCAAAATAGTCATTAACCATTCAGATAACGGGCCAAGAAAATATAACAATTAGGAAGAATAACTAGATAAGGACTTTGTGTATAAGGGAATACTATTTTATACTAAAGAAACAGAAATTTTAAACATGAATCAAAGTTTAAGAAGGGTTTCTGACAGTGAAAATTGTGATAGTGATGATTCAGTTCCCTTAGTAAAGTATTTCAAAATTGTGACAAAACAAATATAAGCACAGACTCACCGTTTTCTTCAGATACTGATGACTAAGACAAAAATTTTTTATATTTGTGTTTCTATTGTACATTATTAGATATTATGGTAATATTGGATGTAAACATGGTTTCTGTACAACTCTGTAATGTATTTTGAGAAAATAAATCATTATTATTATTAAATCCAGATTTCTATCCAAATTATGAAGTGGGAAATTGCAAGAACACTTTATATACAGCTTGTGATAATTGTAACTTTTATCTCTGTTTTGAACACAATGACTACAGCTGTTCGAGCAACCATAAGCCTAAATTTGTTAAACTTGACTTCTAAAGAAATCGATAAATGCCAAAATGAAGTAATAACTAATCCCAGGAGTGCCGACCGCAGCCCATCTTGTGAAATCGGACAGTGCAAGAAAGAAGTTTTTGCTGCTTGTAACTTTTGCTTTCGATATCTTTGTTTTGATCACCTTGATAACAGTACTTGAGCTAACGATCAAGTTGTTGAAAAGTTGTATTTAGTTAATAATAAAAAGTCGCAAGAACACGAGATGAACTTAATGGAAAAGCACTACTCTGAATATTTCAGAGTCTTTTGAAGTTGATGGGAATAGAAGAAAGGAGAACTCACATAATCTAGTATTGAACAAGGAAAGAGGAAGAAAAAAGAAAACAACAAAGGAGTTGCGCATAAAGGAGAAGAATACATAAGTATAAAAACAAAAAAAATGTACCCACAAGAAGAATTTTAAAAGAAAGGTGTAAGAGGGAAGTTTGTTCAAAATTTAACCATAGATGTATAGAACTAACTGATGAAGACAGGAAAAATATACTAGATGATTTTTATAACACAGAAAACTTACAACTCCAAAGAGAGTACATAGTGAGATTCGTTTCTCAAAGAGAAACAAAGCGAAAACAAGCGAAAAAGAAAACTCAAGAAGAAAGTACACGGTATTATACACACTTCCTAAAGGAACAGAGAAAATTTCAATTTGTAAAAAAATGTTTATGAGTACTTTGGCTGTCTCGGAGAGAACAATAAGAACATCTTTATCAAAACTCTAAGAAACTGGGGTAGTAGAAATAGAGAAACGAGGAGGTCGTTTAGACCATTTAAAAGAAAAGGACTTCCTCGAATGGAGTCGCACTTTTGTAGAGGTTCATCAAATTAAGAATACCTTCATCCAGATCTTAATGTCAAAAAAATGTTAAATATGTTTAACAATGAACATAAAGACAAAAATATCAAAGCCAGTTATTACACGTATTGGGATGAACTGCGAAAACTGAACTTATCTTTTCACCACCCCAAGAAGGATCAGCGTGGCTTATGCAATACTTACAGGAGTGGAGATGCCACAAAGAAAGCTGAACTAGAAATTCGGTATTATTTGCATATAGCAGAAAAACAAGCTTCACATAAAAAGGAAGCAAAACCGTTTGCTGATGAAAAGACTGAATGTATTTGTTTTGATTTGCAGCAAGTAATTTTATTACCGAAGTTTAACGAAAGTCAACTTTTTTATCACAGAAGGTTCTCAAATTTTAATTTCACTATATATAATGTTGCCAGCAAACAATGCGATTGCTACCTTTGGCATGAATGTGTAAGCAAACGTGGGTCATCCGAGATAGCCTCTTGTCTGTACAAGTATTTACAGGATCTCGACAAAAATAATGTTACAGAGGTGGTTCTGTTCTCTGATGGATGCAGTGGACAGAATAAGAACTCTGCCGTTGCTAGTATGTTACTACATGTAGTCATGGCGTCCACTGATATTTCATACATCTCTTTGAAGTTTTTTGAACCATACCATGGTCAAAATGACGGCGACTCTGCCCATAGCGCTATCAATACTGCATTGGAATCAGCTGGATATATTTTTGTGCCTGCTCAACTGATTCCCATAGTTAAACTTGCAAGACATAAACACCCATATTCAGTCCGTTACCTCGAATCACAAGATTTCAAGGACTTCAAGTCAATGGCAAAGGATCTAAGAGTGCTGTCTGTTAGAGAAGACGATGACGGGGGTAAAGTGGAATGGCCGAGTATGGTAGAGTACATGCTTATCAAAAAAGAGCTAAACAATATTTTTTTGTTTTCAAGACAATCCACCTTCAGGAAGAGTACAAAAGCATAGCTTTGCCTAGAAGTGCGTGTGACCCCAAAAAACAACCTAAAACATTAAACAAAGTCACTCCATAGCTAACGGCTGAAAAGTACAAGGATTTAAAGTCACTATGCTCAGGACCTACACCAGTTGTACAAAACAAAGAACATTGTTTCTTTTATAAAAGCCTCCCACACCATTAGTGTAGTAATCTTTATTGTAGGCGATTTCAAAAAGTCTATGCTTCAATAAGTTTGCATTTTTTAGGGCTAATTATATATTTTTAAGCAAAATCAAGTACAATCTTAAAATAATAATTTTATATATTTGAAAACGCTCATTCAGTGACAATATCTTTGAAATATAATTTTATTTTAAATACCAAATATTACTTTTTATGTTTATTATAGATTTTAAGAGTTGACACGTTTACTTTCTGGTAATATTAAACATGGTTCAATGAAATTTTAATAGTTTTCTTTTCCTACTAACTCTTCAGTGTAAGTACTTTAATAGTAAAAAATACACAATTTATGATTTTGTGTTCTAGTTGTTACATATTTTTTTATAATAAATACTGGTGTAACTGCTATTTCATATATAACATACAAGAGACATAGTGACGTATCTACAACAAATACTTCTTTTATAAATAACATTAAAATAATTTAAATTGAAGTATGTAGTTAGCTAAAGTAACTATTCATTACTATGAGTACAAAAAGTCATAAATATACTACTTTTACTTTTGGAGCTCTAAACGAAAGTTTAAAGGCAAAATCTTATTTTGTCTCTACTGAAAAGTTGTCCAAACGCAGATACGCCACTTTGTCTCTTGACCGACGATCGCCGGTCACAACACATAAGGGCGTAAGTGGAAAAATTGCGATTTTGAGATTTTACCACTAGAAGGGTTCTTAGATAGGGTACTATCATGTCTCAAATTGGCGTAACTCAATTCCCAACGGTTTATGAGATACACATGAGGCGTAAGTGATTTCGTCTAATATCATCGCAAGTCAAACAGGCGTAAGTGCACTTACGCCCTTTTGAGATTTGATAATCTTGCCCAACAATACTGTAGGTATACACACACTATACAGGCGTAAGTGAGTGATTGAGTTTGTTTTGTTTCAGATTGTTGCGGTTAAGTTTATACAATAATCAGCTAGAATAATGGAAGAAGATCAATCTGATATAGACGATAGTTTGCCTTTAGCTGAAATCCAATCACAACTTAGAAATAGTGAAATTGATAGACTTTTATCAGAATCTGACAGTGACACACCAACTATTTTTAAAGACGATACATTCAGCGACCAACGTTCTTTGAAAAGTGCTAAATAAAGAGCTGTAAATATGAAGGCTCTAGAACTTGCAAGTGCAATCTCTTACTTTGTAAGGATCATTTTAATATTGATCAGTGTGATCACCAATCACTGACGGAATTTTAAAAGTCTTTACCTCATTCCTAAAGCGTAGATTAATTAAGATTGACTATGATTCAAAAAGTTTGTTCAAAGTTTTGAATATTGTGTTCTTCTCTTAGAGATGTGTTAGTTTTTATAAGTCCTAACATCATTTTATAAAAAGGTTTATATTCTGTACCTTGGGTGGTCAGTGACACATATTATTAAGGGTTTTTACTTTTAAATACGTTTTATACTTAACTTTCTACTTTACATTAATTTTTATAATCCCTATATTTTATACATTAACATGTCAACTATTACTGACAGTGATTCCACGTATTTTATATAAGTTTTGAATAATTTTTATTTACTTTTGAAATGTTTGAAATTAAAATTTGAACTTAAATCTCAAAAATGTGTTATTACAACCTTGGGCGTAAGTATAAAACTGTATGAATATTTAAAACACAAAAGGGCGTGTTTTAAATGAAGTTCACGAAAATAAACTTGTTTTTGTGTTCCAAAAACGTGTCTAAAACTTGTGTTGAGAACACAGTGAAACGTTTTAATGAAAGTGGTACCGTTCTTCAAGCTCCAAGGAGTGGACGCCCTCGGAAAACTACGGAACGCCAAGACCGTAAGCTCGTAAAAATATCACGCAACAACAGACGAGCGAGTGTTAGTGATTTATTAAGTCTAACGAAGAAAGAAGACCCTTCATACGATATAGTCACTGCATCTGTCTCAAATCGACTGCGTGAAAAAGTATGCAATCATTCTTTGCTATTCGCAAGCCTTTGCTCAACCCTTTGGCACAAAAACGACGCAAGATTTGGTGCAAGGAACGCCGAGGTTGGCTAAAAGAAGCTTGGCAGAGGGTTATTTTCTCTGATGAAAGCAGATTCGAACTGTTTCCAAGGCGAAAAATTTGTGTCAGGCGTTCAAAAACGGAAACATTTTTGCCTTCATGCGTTGCTCCTGCTGTGGCACAGGGTGGCGATTCTGTAATGGTGTGGGGCTGCATCAAGTCTGAAGGCCCAGGTAAACTTTTGATGGTGGATGGCAGTATTAATAGCCAGAAATACTGCTCCATTTTGGAAGAAGTAATACTTCCGCCTGCTAACAGATTTTTGGGGGAAAATTTCTTATTCCAACAGGACAATGCCCCGTGCCACAAGTCCCGCTTCACAATGGACTGGTTTCAACAACACGATATTGAAGTCTTGCCATGGCCTGCCCGTAGCCCCGACATAAACCCCATAGAGAACCTATGGAATATGATGGCTAACCGCCTGGCAAAACAAAAGCCATCTAACACGGACGAGCTCAAGTTTACGTTTAATAGCATCTGGCGCCAGTTCACTGACGAAGATTGCCGGAAATTGATTAACTCTATGCCAAGTCGTGTTAATGCTTGCTACAAGACTAAAGGACTCCCAATTGACTATTAAATCTATTTGTATTAGTTTTCTTACATAACCAATGTAATTTCATAATTTTTGTATCAATACAAACAATGTTATAGCAAAAGATTCGCTTTTTCAACCCTGTCCCTAAAGTTTTTGTAAGCACTGTGTGCTTTGTATAGTGAAAAATGTGAAGAAAAAGGAAAACCCCCTGTCAAGGACACTTTCTACCGCCATGTTTTTAATACTAAATTTAACATAAGTTTCAGAAAACCTCTCACAGACACATGTAATAAATGTGATTTTTTTGAAAATAAAATTAAATATGGCAAAAATGAAAAAGAAATTGCAGAAAACGTAATCAATAAAGAGGTTCATTTAAGGAAGGCAGACAAAGCTAGAGAAGCTAAAAATATAGGCACGTTGTATGCTAAAGGAAACCCAACAACTGTAAAGTGCATTTGTTTTGATTGACAAAAAACCTTGCCTACTCCTGTTTTAACATGCAACAGAGTGTACTACGCTAGGGAACTTTGGACATACAACCTTAATATACATGACCTTGGAGATAATCATTCTTCCATGTTTATGTGGCATGAGGGGGAAGCTTCCAGAGGATCCCACGAAATTGGCTCGTGTTTACTAAAATATGTTGAACAACTACCCCCACAGTAAAGCATATCTTAGCTTTTAGTGATAACTGGGGGGGGGGGTAAAATAAAAACCAATATATAGCACGATTCTGGTTGTACATAGTAAAAAACACCAATATTGAGAAGGTTGACCACAAATTCCTTATCCCTGGTCATTCTTTCATGGAATGTGACCAAGACTTTGGCGTAATAGAAAGAGCAAAAAAGGCCCATAAGTATGTGTTTGTTCCTGAAGATTGGTTCTCAACTGTGGCACCAGTTCCAAGTCCAACCGAAAACATGAACGAAAATCTGAAGGATGGTATAGATGGTATCATCAAATTTCAGTGTATTCTGTTTATCAAAGAGGAACCATTAAACGTCTACTACAAGACGACGCTTAATGAGGACATTCAGTTTTCAGAATATGTTATGTCAAAACCAAAAGTTGGGCGACCTAATACACTGCTATCACTGAAACAATTACATGAGCAGCCTGTAGCAATTACAACAGCAAAATACAAAGATTTACAAAGTCTTCTGCAGTTTTGTCTCCCATCCACCATGACTTTTATAAGAAATTAAAGCATGGTAAAAATGAAAATAAACAGGCCACAAATAAAAATAAAGTTAAAAAGGAAGAAACAAGAACAATGAAGAAACCCGAAATGAACATGGAGTAATCGCACCCACTTCAACTGCAGAGGTTTCTGGTCACAGAAGAAGTACTAGAGCCAGATGATGACATGGACAGAATTTATGACTCTGATTAAGAAAGTTAAATACATTATTATTTCTTGTTAAAACTACGGTAACCTAATTATGTAACCAATTTATATTAAACTTCTTAAAATATTAATGAAGTGATATTTAGTACCCCGTACACATTAACAAAATATGTAATTTAATTTAGGTGCAAATAGATGTAAGTAACATACTTGGCACCAAAAAGGTGTAAGTAAATACATACTGTAACATAAACAATTTCCATGACCTAACTTATTATCATAAGTATTTCATATTGCACATAGTAAATAACAAATATACACACTCTAATATTATTTAAAAATATATCCATAAAAAACCTATAGAATTTTTTATATGCCTTAAACTTTACTCAAGATTTCCTCAGAATGTTACTTGTGTCACTTACAACCGTTTGCTTCTTGGTACCTCATTTGTATGCTAATAACTTATATTTTTAACTTTACAAATCTCTTATTTCCGGAAGTGTTCCTCAAATTATTATTTAACTATATTATCTAAGTAGGTTACATACAAATCATACTATTTAGATTTAAGACTGATGCTAGTTACATGAAATACATTTCTTCAGAGAAACGAGGTGGTTAGAATCCAGTCTAGTAACTTAGAGATCAGTAACTTTAGAATTTTCACATTTGGTACCGTGTGTTCAGGATATCGCAGGACCGCAGGAACCGATCTCTACTGATAAGCTATTTTCAGCTGCGGGGCAGGGCTTATCTGGTGATATATCATTGTCTCTAATTATGAATGAAATAGTTTCATTTAGAAACGAAGTAAAAAAGACAAACGGTGATTTTAAGGAAGTTTTTAAAGATAGAGGACTCTTAGTTGAGGCGCTAAGCGGACAAGTGGCCTAACCCACAAAATAGCAATATTGAGATATGAGCCTTAGACTATCTCTAACACTCTATTCTAAATACTGCATATCAACCCAAGCCACCTTTTCCATTTTTCTGATAGATAGCAGCACTAGTTTGTTTGTTTATTATTGGTCTTTGAGTCAGCTGCAAACTGAATAGTGGCCCAAGCCACAGCCGTGTGGCCTAACCCACATTCTGTTCCATTGTTGTGGCTTGAGCCATTTGTTTGTTTACTTAAGTGTCACCTTAAATTGCCGACTGAACACTGTAAAAAATATTTTATTCCTATTATGACCTAGCGGACCATAATCTACAAACCTCCTTTATAAATAACTTAGTAACAGTTGTCAAAAAACAAAGAGTTTATACAAAATCTAATTCAGAGAAACGAATGTTTACAAGGATTTATAACTTAAAAAAGGAAAGTGGAGAAGAAGTCAGGGTATGTAAGGAGTATTTTTAAAAAGTTTTTAGGAGTAAGTGATGGCAGAATTTCACGGGCCATTAAAAATAAAGACAACGCCATAACCCCACCAAAAGACAAGAGAGGACAAGGAAAAGCCCCTAAAAATAAAACCCCTGATCATAGGCTGCAAAAGGTAAAGGACTTCATTAGTAAGTTTCCAGCTTATGATTCCCACTACTCTAGGGTAAAAAATCCAAATCGAAAGTATCTTTCGCCCAACTTAAATATCTCAATCATGTACAAAATGTATGTTGAAGAAAATCAGGTTGATCATGTTTCACCCTTTGTCTTTAGAAAGGTTTTTAATAATGATTTTAATTATCACTTTCATGCTCCAGTCACAGACAGCTGCCGTAAGTGTGATGCATATAACATCAAACTTAAATCATTACCAGAAACTGAACAAAGGCCTGTAAAAATTGAACAAGAATTACACTGGCGCTTAGTTGAATCAGCACGAACGGGTTACAGGGTAGATGCTGAAAAAGGGAAGGATCCTTCAAATGACGTTAGCGTGATTGCGTTTGATTTAATGAAAACATTGCCAACACCTGTGCTATCCACAGGGCCAGTTTATTACAAACGGCAGTTGTGGACGTATTGTTTAAGAATACACAATTTGTCCACTAAAGACAGCTACATGTATGTGTGAAATGAGGCTGTAGCCTCCCGTGGCCCTGAGGAAGTGGGATCATGTATTTTACATTTTGTGGAAAACCATGTTAAAACTTCAAAACTGATCATGTACAGTGACCAATGTGGCGGTCAAAACCGCAATATAAAAGTAGCTGCACTATGTGATTACATTGCTACGTCTCCTAAATATTTTTGTACTGAGATTGACCACAAATCTTTAGTCTCAGGACATACATATTTGGCCTGTGACCAAGATTTTGGTCTTATTGAAAAAGAAAAAAAGTATCACTCTGAAGTTTATGTACCAGATGATTGGATCAAGGTGATCTTGTCAGCAAAAAAACCACCATTTAAAGTAAAAAAAATTGAAAAAGATGACTTTTCATTTGAAAAGCTTATGAACAATATTACAAACCGCAAAGTTGTCAAAACTGGGGATGTGGGAAATGATCAAAAGGTTGAGTGGCTTAAAATACAGTGGATTAATTTTAAGCAGTCAGAGCCTCTGCTCTTACATTACAAATACTCTAACAACGAAGAGGTCCCCTTTTCCATTGTCAACATCAAAAAAAGGACAACAACGGAAGTAATGCAGTTAGATGTTCTCTACCCCAATGGAAGAAAAATAGATCAGCCGAAAAAGAAGGACTTGATGTCTCTTTTAGAATACATACCACCAATCAAACACTCATTTTACACATCAATTTTAAGTTCTGGAGATATTCCGTCAACCGTTCCAGTCGATGAGGAAGAAGATGAACTTGTTTGAATTTTGTATCTTTGTATTGATGTTTAATTTTTTACTATATCCTGTTTTAAAGTAGTGTACAATTTGTTTCATATCAAGTACAAGCTTAATGGTATCATTAAGTGATGTAATAAAATGTTAATTGACAGTAAAGTTGTACAGTACTTATATTAATATATTGGCCCAACCCACATAAATTTACTTAATGTATAAAATATGCCAATTTTCAAGTGGCCCAACCCACTTTTATTTTTAAATTAATGAAAATAATTAAATAAAAAGGTTACCATGCATACAAGGGTTATGTTCATATATAACAGTTACAATTACAACTAGAAAGCTTGAGTTTTTTATGTGTTTAAAAAATGTTAAAAAAGTGACAAATCTTTAAACGCTAATAAACTCAATACAGCTGTTTTGGGGTTAGGCCACTTGTCCGCTTAGCGCCTCAGTTATGTTCTGTTTGTGTTGTGACATCTGGTGTCAGTGCGGTAGATAGGCAAGTGGCCGTTGCCTTATAAACTGTATATAAGCCCGGTGCCGAGATAACACCTATTACTGGACTTGTCCATATTCTAAATGAAATTAAATCATTCAGGCTGGAGATTAAAGAAACCAATAAGGAATTTCGAAATCTGTTAGAAAAATATTCTGAGTTGGAAATAAAATTAAGAAGGAAATTGAGGACATAAGGTTTCTTCGCCAGGAAAACGCTAATTAGTAAAAGAAGATAGTTAATGTTCTTTCTAGTAAAGTACATGCACTGGAACAGTCGGGCAAGGACAATACTGTCGGGATTAGTGGGGTATTAACTTCTGTCACAAGGAGAAAGAAGGAGGATATATTAAATGTCATCGGTAAGATAACGGATTCAATTGCCTTTTTTTAAGGAGGATAGTATTGACAATTGCTATCGATATAAATCAGTTGATGGATTAAGGCCTGGAATTATTGTTGTCCGTTTCGTCAGAAATTTTGACAAATAAGCGTTTATAAACAAGAGGCGTGTGAAGAGGAATTTAAACTCGAAAGACATCGGTTTCATGGATGGAGACGCATCGGTGATCTATTGAGAGTTTGACGCAGGAAAGAAGAAATCTGTTGAATATGGCTTGTGCTACTAAGAGAGAAAAACAGTATACAACTTGTGGGTAAGGAACGGATGCATCTTCATGAGGAAAAATCAAGGTGGCCGTTTTGTTACGATTGACAACATCGGTGATGTCAACAAACTGGCCTGAGGATGCTCAGTCAACGAAGGAGTGTTGTTTCGAGTTAGTATTAGCTACGGAAGTAATAGAAAATTGTCTATATATCTCATTTAAATTTAAAGTCCCTATTTTTGTATTGTAAGAGTGTTTGATCATTTCTAACTGTTAAATATTGATTAGTTAATTTGTTGGCGTTTAAATTTTGTTAGTGGTGTTCTTAAATTGCTTATTGTTAATATTTGTTGTAGGAACAACAAATATCTCTACATGTAAAAAACACCAAATGACAAAACACTATATATATATATATATATATATATATATATTATATATATATATAAAATATATATAAAACACATAAAACTTATGTGTTCCAAATATTAGTACCAATGACGTTTATTACAAACGACAGCTTTCAGTGTTTTGTTTCGTTGTTCATATACTTAGTACCAAAAAATGTGTTTTTTATGTATACCCAGAATCCGAAGGGAAAAGGGCAGCGAGGATGTTTGCCAAATGCTTTACCACTTTTTTTTAATCACTTAGACAAAGATGTGGAAAATCTCCAAATTTTTTCTGATTCTTGTGGAGGACAAAACAAGAATATCACCATGATGAGATTCCTCCATTACATGATACATACACCCAAACGTTTTAAAAATGTGCAACTTTCATTTCCCATCCGTGGCCATTCTTACATGGAAACTGATAAAGATATGGCCGTTGTGAAGAAAAATTTCAGAGCTGAATTGCCAAGTGACTGGGTTCCTCACATTAGGGATTGTAGACAGAAACCTAGCCCATACGTTGTCGAAGAAGTAGATAACTCATTGTGGCGGTCGTGGACTGGTTTCTTAAACTTAACTTATAAGAAAAAACTGTGTGTTAAGACAAGGCCGCTAAGAGATTTAAAGTTCACCTGTGAATCAGAAAGGTTGACGCACTTCAGAAATAACTGTTCTGGGCCGTGGGAAAATACAGCCATTACTCTACCTGCAAGAAAGAGTTTCAACTTATAACCATCTTCTCTTCCAGATCAGACTTATACAGGTAACAATTAATAAAAAACTATTACGTTAAGTATAACTTTAAAAACACATTTTAATTTTCCATAAAAGCTTAAAACTTTTAATTTTGTTAAGAGATTATGAAATTTGTACATTTTAGTTGTGTGATACTGTATAGCATTTTGAGGAGTATACTTATTGGTTGTTTCATTTTAGGTCCTGTGCCAATATGACATGAGAAATACAGTGATGTGGTAGATCTTTCAAGGTTCTGCAATAATATACTGGCAAAGGATTATTTCTTAAACCTACCACACAACGATGAAGCCAGGAAGAAGAGGGAACATAGGAAAAAACGTTCAGAATAAAAGCCACTAACATCTTTAAAGGATAACCAATATTTCTGTAGCTACACCACTAATCCTTTTTAGAGATTTAAATAAAAAGTTTTGCTTTATTGTAATGTGCATTTTTATGTAGGCCTATTCCTTGTCGTTACTCATAGCATTAGAGGGAAGAAGGGATCAAGTCCGTGTATTATACCCCCTTTTCCCTCTTTTATACTGTTAGAATGTTCAAATATTCAAACTTTGTACTCTAAAGAGATAATATGATTAAAATATATTGCAAAATTATGCTTTCTAGATAATTAGGGTAACTTATTCCATACTTGAATTTTAAAATAAGTGTCTTATGTACATCTTATATGAAAATCTAACGTTAAAACTTCTCTCCTGTAAAATTTGATTAATGTGACAACCCCTTCTTCCCCCTGGCCCTTCAAATGTCTAAGCATGGCATAGTGCACGTCATCCGAACCAGGAGCAGAGTTGGAAGTACATGACAGTGCGGAGTCCAACTCCTGCATAGAAAAACTTATATTTAAGGGACATGGATTTGGATTGTTGAGTAATATGTCTGTTTGTTCAGAATATTGCTTATATCTCAAAAACTCAGGACAGTAAGACGAACTTTTTGAAACCTCCGATATGGAGGAGGCCAACAGTTCGGCAACATCCCGGGGATCAGTCACAACGTCTCCGCCCGACTTGAGTCCTACTATTATACACTTTAAATAAATGGTTAAACTTAATTTGTATTCTGATGATTATAGCTAGAAATAACAAATAACTCAGTATGATATAAATGTGAACTTTAATGATGATAAATTAGTTGACATACAAGTTTGAATTTTGAAACAAGATGGAGGATACAATAATAATGGTAAATTTTTAAATACAGTTCTTACATTTTAGGGCAGGGTGGTCGTGCTGGCTTAATGAAAAAGAAATATTGGGTATTTTTTTTAATAAAAGATATTGTAATTTTGAAAATAATTTTGTTAAATTTTAATTATATTAATTTTGAATTATTAGTCAAATCGAATGTTCCTGGGTTTTATGTTCTTCCAATGAATCACTATTAAACTTAAAAAGAATTTTCTCACCCAATGTCTGTCTTCTGCTTCTTTGTACTTCAGTGATAATAAGAATTTGATAAAGTAACCTTTCAAATACTGCTGAATAAATGTAACCAGTTTCTGTATAATAATAATCTTGCTTCACTTCTTCCAGATCCCTCTCTCCTCTTCACCTTTCAAATCTCTGCTCTCTTCACTCTTCAACAATCATCCCTGCACACTGTATTACTGACTTTAGTTCACTTTATAACTTTTCAGTTTTATATGTAATAAGGTGGATTTTGATTAATTTTGATTTCGTATTTATTATTGTTTGTAGTTAAATTTGAGACAATTTATAAATAATTATCCCTAATTATTATTACTAATAAATTTCTAAATTAAATTAGGCCTAAGTATTGAAATGAATGTGAGATGGGTGTATGAAATGAGTCATTACAGTCCCAAAATTGGCAAAGGTTGGGATTTGCCGCACACCGACCTTAACCTTCTCCATACTTCGGCCTTTGGAGTTGTTGTGGTCACGTAATTTTGCCATGAGGTTCTTCGGGAATATCTGAAGACTAGTCGCGTTTTTGCCCTATGGAACCGGTAGCTTTCAAGGTTTTCTTGGGTTGGGCGTTTGTTGAATCTTCGCAGGACGCGTCTTCGCTCTCGCAATGCTCTCGAACACTCCTCTGTCCACCAAGGAATATTTTTTCGTCTTGGTTCGGGTGATGTATTTGGAATGCTATCCTGAGCTGCAGTTATTATAGAGTTTATAAAAAGTTCTACTACAGTATTTATGTCCAATGGAGTATTTATATATAGTAATATAAATTGTTTTGGGAATTTATCCCAGTTACCTTTGTCGAGGATCCATTTTGGTATTCAACGAAGAATCAGGTATTTTGATCTGAATTGGCAAGTGATCACTCCTGAATGTATCGGAGAAGACCTCCCAATCGAATCTATGATCGAATCTATGACCAAGTTCTGGACTACATATAGATAAGTCTATAACAGACCGACCTCCCGTCTTTGGACACAGGTAAGTTGGGGATCCGTCATTAAGGACAAAGATATTTTGATCTCCGAGGATTCTTGCGACCAAGTTTCCCCTTGGTGTGGAATAGTCTGATCCCCAACTGTTGTGGTGGGCATTGAAGTCGCCTAGGAGAAGAAAAGGCTTTGGTAACTGGCCGATCAGTGCCTCGAGATCACCTTGACAGAGGTTGATCGGGATTGGTGGAAAGTAGACGGTACATATATACACCACCAAAGTTGTTGATGTTAGGGGTCTAAAGTATATGCAAAATGGTGAGGTCCTGTTTCAACTGGACTTTGATTTACAGTTTGAAAAATTTCCAGAGCTTGAGGTCCAAAAAGTTCGGCGTGAAAAAGAAAGTTGTTTCAGTTTTAGAGACCCTTCCAAGCTTTTGAAGAGTCGTTTGGCAATTAAAGCAAAAAAGTGGACTCATTTGCAGGAACTTAAACCTGCGATTCCAGCAGATTTTCACTATTTTTTTTGATAATCTACCTAAACAGTAAATCCTTATCAATAAGACTATACAAACTATAGTGTAATCTTTTGACATCCCTAAAGTAACTATAAACACAAAAATTATCATATAGTTTATTCCTTTAATATAGAATTCTAATTATTTTCTAAGACAAATTGACCATATTATGCTCCTATATATACACTCCTGGACAAAATTATCGCAGCACTTATTAAATTCATTTTCTAAGTTATTAATAAATCTCTAACCATGCTGTAAAAAATATATTTAAGAGAAAAAGACAAGGAAAACTCTTTAACACATTATAATTATTCCACTTTAGTTGAAAGTTAATTTCCCCTTATTTAGTAACGGTTATTACCCCCTCTTGCCTGAATCACTGCCAGGAGCCTCCTAGGCATACCTTCAATGAGGTGCTGGATATCTTCAATAGGTATTCCCTGCCACTCCTCTTTTACAGCACGTTCCAGCTCTGCAAGGTTTGCTGGAGGTGGATTTCTAGCACGTGTTCGTTTTTTTAAAGTGTCCCACACATGCTCTATTGGGTTTAAATCAGGGCTTCTTGGTGGCCACTCCAGGGTAGTGATACCAACCTCTCTTAAGTAGTCTGTCACTGCTGCGGCACTGTGTGGTCTGGCGTTATCGTGCATTAGCACAAACTGAGGGCCAACGAAAGGTGCAAAAGGTACAACATGTTCTTGTAGTATAGTCTCTACATAACTAGGAGCATTTAGAGCTGGTCTAGCTATTGTTACTAACTCTGTACACGCCTCATAATTAATTCCTCCCCAAAACATAACAGAACCACCCCCAAAAGGTACCTGAGGTGAGAAACAGGCCTGAGCGAAACGTTCTCCACGCCTTCTCAATACGCGCTCTCGTCCATCCGGAGACCTCAGACTGACTCTTGTTTCATCAGTGAAGAGGACTGCCTTCCAATCCTCCACAGTCCAATTGACATGATTTTGAGCAAACCGTAATCTCATTACTCGATGCCTTCTGGTGAGAAGTGGGCCTCTGGCAGGTCTTCTGCTGCTCAATGTGCCTTCATGGAGACGTCGGCGTATAGTTCTAATTGTAACTTGGACATTTCGAGTTGTTCTTAACATTGCTTGCAGCGGTGTACTTGTTCAAGTACGATTTCTTAATGCGTTTAGCCTTACAAAACGGTCGGCAGCTTCGCTTGTAGCCCGAGGACGGCCCTGACCTCGCCTCCTATTGTCGCTCCTGGTTTCTTGAAACCGCTGAACCACTCTCATAACAGTTGTGTTGTGTATGCCAAACAAAGCAGCAACTTCTCTATACGAACGCCCCTGCTGTACAAAAAACCTTATTCTAGCCGCTTCTCTCGGTGTCAAGAATCGAGGCATACTGCTGTTGCACTTCCACCACAAAGTAAACTCAGGCGCAGACTGAGAGGAGAAATGTCATTACCCTGATAAACATTTTCAGTGAGTCACATTATGGAAAAGAGCAAGATTGTACATGTCCACATAACACACTATTGGAATTCTGTAATCATTAAGATAAGATAATTACATTAGATAAGGATAACAACTGACCACAATATCTCCTTTATCAAGCTAAGAATCCTGAGTAACAATATGACACAAATAAGGTATTTTTATAAATAATAAAAGAAAATTATTTAGTGCTGCGTTAATTTTGTCCAGGAGTTTATATATATTGTTAACCATAGTTTATTACTACAAAAGTTTATGTAATGGTTTTTTTACATTTTAACCTCTTAACGCCCACTGTGCCAAATTTGTCACATACCCATTTTATGCATGTAGTATAGTGTCAGAATGAAAATTACAACCTTAAATGCCCATTGTGACACATATGGAACTATTTTCAATAATTTACTGTACTGTGCTGTTGCCTGGTGGCAGTTATGTGAACTACAGCCAGTGAGCAGATCTACCAATACACAGTAAACACCCAATTCTTCATAACCTCTAAGTCTTCATACCTGTATTTAGCAGAAAAAAAGTAAGTACCCTTTTTTATAAAATATGGTCTAGTTTACATAGTTAACTGAAAGTGTGTTTACAGTAGTTTTAGTTCATAAAATATGTCTAGTTTATGTTTTATGATGCTTTTTAGGTTTGTGCCAAATTTGTCACATTGGGCACAACTGTAAAACTGCAGTTTTTTCAGTTCGTCCCAAAAATGGCACATTGGGCATTAAAGTCAACCTACAAGCTTTTTGTACAACAATGTTTATTTTTGTCAGATGTCACATTGTCGACTAAGAAGACATAAACAACACAACTTCGCTTTTACCCCCCGATGACAGTGAAGACAGTTTGGTGGATGACTCAGATGAGGATCCAGATTACACCCCTGGCCGTGACAAAAAGAACAAGTTAGCCTTATTTTGTAAGTTTATTTATACCATTAATTCCATAATTAACTTAGTTAGGCTCATACTTTACTAATCTAAATTTATATTCAATACTAATAGGCTATGTTCTGTTTATTATATGTCTTTTCTTGTTATGGACAGCACCATTTTTTAATGCACACGGTTAGGATAATTCAGATTATGTTACACTAGGCTGTATAGAAAATTGTTTCAGCGGTGCTGTTATATACTAGTAAAGACCTCAATATGTTATTTATTTTAGTGTGAAATACATACTTTTTTTGTGGTTTGAAAAAAAGCAAGGCAACAGCGAGTTTGTTTTTGTTTCAGTGAACAATGCAGCGAGCTCCAGTGATGTCACAGATGAAGACGAAGAGAACATCCCTTCAACGTCTACAGCCACAAAAAGAAGATTCCAAAAAAACCAGCACCTGCTTGGAATGAAGTGAATCCAGATAACAGTGAGAAACCTTCTCCGCCAATGCTAGAATTAAGTAACGAACATGTACTTCAGTCTCCAGTTGACTACTTCAAAGATTTTTTTTGACAATGACCTTTTTAACTTTGATTGCTACTCAGTCAAACTTGTATAGTGTCCAAAAAAATCCGAATAAACCCTTGAATACCTCAGAGAAGGAAGTAGAGCAGTTTATAGGCATTTGCATCTACATGAGCATTTATGGTCTACCTAGGAGTAGGATGTATTGGAATGGAAATACACGAGTAGAAAAGGTTGCACATGTTATGTCACGTAACAGATGGGAGGAACTGAAGGCCAACTTGCACTTCAATAACAATGATCACATGCCATTACAGAATGATCCAAACAAAGATAGGCTATTTAAAATCCGCCCACTAGTTGATGCTCTTCAAAACAAATTCAAAAACATTCCTATTGAGGAACAAATGCTCTGTGTTGATGAACAGATTGTGCCCTTCAAAGGCACATCTTTACTAAAACAGTACAACCCGATGAAACCCCACAAGTGGGGATACAAACTGTTTGTACTTTGTGACAGCAAGGGTCTGATTCACAATTTTGAGATCTACACTGGTCGCATACTACCTGCTACTTCCCTACCTGACATTGGAGCTAGTTCAAATGTTGTTTTACGACTGGTTGAACACTTGCCTCGTAATGAAAACAAATTCTTAATCTATTTTGATAACTGGTACTCATCACCAGCTCTCTTAGTGACTCTAGCAAATATTGGTTTCCAATCCCTCGGGACCATTCGACTAGGACGATTTCCAGGCTTGTTGTTTTCATCTGACCAAGAAATGAAAAAGAAAAGGCCGTGGGTCTTATGAGGAAAAAGAGGCAACAATTGATGGGGTAAAAATTTAGGGCTGTAAAATGGTTAGACAATCGAGGGGTGTCTCTTGCGTCAACTTTTGAGTCTGCTTGCCCTATCAACACTGTGCAACGCTTTGACTCTAAAAGGTCGTGAGCAGATTGATGTCACTTGCCCTAAAATCGTTACAACATACAATAAGTTCATGGGGGGAGTGGACCTTCTAGATGGACTTATCAGCTACTACCGAAATTAATCTAAGATCTCGGAAGTTTTTATTTGAGGTTTTTTCTTCCACTTTGTTGACGTAAGTATTGTCAATGGATGGCTTCTCTTCAGACGAGACTGTCAACATAATGGAATTGCTAAGCAGGGAGTAATGGATTTGCTAGCTTTCCGGTGTGAGGTGGCCGAGTCTCTTTGTAACTTAGGAGCTGACCCAATAAAAAGAGGAAGGCCATCAACAGACAGGGTAGAGAGAACGAATTTTCAAAGAAAAAAGAAAGAAAGGTCCATGTGTCAATATCCCTATACCAGATGTTAGAAAAGATGGAGTTGGGACATTGGCCATCTGTTGTCGAAGATAGGCAGAGATGCAAGCATCCCTTCTGCAAGCAGAAATCATCCATTATGTGTGAAAAGTGTAAAGTTCACCTCTGCCTAAACAAAGGAAAGAACTGTTTTGTGGATTTCCACTTGTAAGGTGCTCCTTATACTGTGTAGTAATGTGTTTTACTTATAATTCTAAATATACTGTAATTATGAAGCAATATACTATTAGTTTTTCTTATGTCCTGTTTACTTTCTCTAAAGTGCACTATTTTCTCTATTGCCCAATGTGCCAGATTTGGCACTTACCCAAAAAATTTGGTTAAATAGTAAATTTAAAAATCTGAAAAAAAATTACAGGTCATCTAAGTACCATTTAAAGTAACTTTTAGCATAAAATAATTTTTTTATATACTGCATCATGTAGTGGGCATTAAGAGGTTAATTAAAATATCAACAATTACAATATTGGTTTTATTCGACCCTAAAGAATTTTTGGCACACTTTCGCTAAGAATTCAGCAAGATTCCAAAAAAAAAGAAGCGGAGACGAAGGAGGAATAACCAATGAGCCTAAATGGGCCTATTTCAAAAGCTTGGAGTTTTTGTAGGACACAATGCACAAAAGAATATTGCAAGGTAATGTCATGAGCGAGACAACGTTTGATGATGACACCCAAAATTCAACTACTGCTGTTGCCCCTGATCCAGATGACCCTGCAAACGAACCAGATTTAGAAACAAAAACTACCGAATCACATCAGAACACAGCGAAAAAAAAAACTACACCCCCATAGAGTTTTAAGGCTCCTAATAAAAAAAATTTCCAAGATGAGTAATGCCACAGCAGTAAAAAAATTGGTTATGCTATAACAGGAAAAAAAATGTTTAAGGAGAGAAATTATGCTTCCCGAAACGAAGATCCAGACTACCATTTTCTTATGAGCCTACTACCATATTTACAAAAAATTCCAGAAGAAAGAAAAATAATTGTGAGGACCAAGCTACAACAAGTGTTTTGTGATAAGGATCTTTTGTCGGGATTCGGAGGACAACATCGGCTATAGCCAATCCACCATCCACCACATAACTATGGTTCTTCCCCATGTGGTTCATCAACGAGTGATACTTGGTAAAGTCGTTCAAAAGCACCAACTCTATTGAGTACAGCTCAACATGAGGACCTTGCTTCGTTGTGTTCAAATGTAACTCCAACCGATTTAAACTAAAAAAGGGAAGTTACATTTTTCCAATGTTACTGCTACTTTACTTTCACTTATTTTACGTCTTCACTTTTTTTTAATTTACCGTCAAACAGGCTAACTTGGGACGTTTTGTTGTTTTGTTTATTTTTTTACTGCTCCCACGTGGAGTTGAGTTAATGAGCTTTGAAGAGTTTGAGTGTGCTGTCAGTGTATTGTTACTGGGTTTTCATCACATTCTGGACTTTTAATTATCAGGTAAGTGTCATTCAGTAACTAAAACATGTACTTACAATCTTATCATTAAAATTGAACCTTGCAAAACTTCAACATTGAACCTTGTACACACATTAAATGTATTAGGGTTTGAATTGGTTCAAAACATAACCTCAAATATGTAGTACACTTTCAATGTCTTGATCTTCCAGTGCTGCCAACTTTAGTTGACTAGTAAAAAAGAAATTCCCACAGGCACTGAGTGGTCTAACTTGGGACAGTGTCCCAAGTTACTCTGCTCTGTTTTTTATGTGTATAAAAGTGTATAATAACTAATAATGTGTTTTATTGTTCCAGATTGACTAAAATGGATGGAAAAAAGAAAGAAAAGAACTTTAAAAAGAGAAAATATAAAGACTGATCATGAACAAATGGAAAAAGCACTTACGGAAGTTGGAAAAGGCATGTCCTTTCGCAAAGCGGCTGAAAAGTTTGGTATGTCGAAGTCAACTTCAAACCGATACAAAAATGAAAAAAAAAACACTGGGAAGGTTGGCCGTCCATATATGTTTGATCAAGAAAGTGAGGAAGTAATAGCAGAGTGTATAGCTTTGGCTGGAGATTGGGGATTTCCCTTTACCATTTTTGATATTCGACTAGTTGTGAATTCATTTTTGGACAGGCAAGGTGTAAGTGAAAGACGCTTTCAGAACAACATGCCAGGCAGAGATTGGGCTATTTCTTTTGTTAAATGATATTCAAATACCCTGACAAAACGCTTAAGTCAAAATGTTAAAAGATCCAGAGCAGGTGTGAATGCTGAAACAGTGAATCAGTACTTTGATGAACTTACAGCAACACTAAAAGACGTGGACCCTCATCTAATTGTTAATTATGATGAAACAAACATGACAGATGACCCGGGAAGAAAACATGTTATAGTGCGGCGTGGAATACGCCACCCCGAGAGGATAATTGATTCGTCAAAGTCCAGTACCTCAGTTATGTTCAGTGCGGCTTCAGATGGAAGCTTATTACCACCATACATACTGTATAAAGCAGAGAACTTGTATAGCTCTTGGTGTGAAAATGGGCCAAAAGGTACTGTGTACAACAGATCAAAAAGTGGTTGGTTCACTATGGAAATTTTTGAAGATTGGTTTAAAACAATAGTTTTACCCTACTTCAACAACTTCAAAGACAGTCCTAAAGTTCTGATTGGAGACAATTTGGCGAGTCATGTTTCGCCTTGGGTTATTGATGAGTATGTAAAGAACAAAATAAGATTTGTTTTTATACCACCTAACAGCACAGGTATTTGCCAGCCGCTTCACGTAGCATTTTTCAAACCCCTAAAGGTGAAGTGGAGAGAAGTTTTGGATGAATGGAAGAGCAAAAATCGTGGAGGAGTTTCAAAAGATGTTTTCCCTCGTCTACTGAATAAATGTTTAGTTTCTATGGGCCAGGAAGCAACTGTCAACAATGTTAAGTCAGGTTTCAAAGCATCAGGTGTTGTTCCTTTGAACAGAGATCAGGTTTTAAAGAGGTTGGCGAAGAAAAAAGAGCCGCAATCTAAAGACAGTGCAATCAGTGGTTCTAATCACTCTCTCTCATTGTAAACAGCTTTGAAGCTTACCTTGAAGAGGCACAAAAAAGTGAAACAACTCCACTAAGAAAACAAAAGAAGAAAAAATTGATGTTGCTCCAGGAAAAAGTGTGTGATCCAGGATGACTTAAATAAGAACTCTAGTGAACCTGAAACAACAGAAGCAAAAATCAAGAGAAAAAAGCCTACAGCTGAAGAATCCAGTGACGAGGATTCGGATGGACACTATTCTTTTCATGATATGTCTAATGAGATGCACTTTTCCTCTGAGGATGAAGATGTCAGCGAAGAAAAGCAGCTTGAAAGACCAGGTTGTAGTGGTGCGCTGCCTAAAAAAACTGTGCAACTGCAAGATCTCACTCTTGATTCTTTCGTAGTGGTTGAAGTGTTGTAGCCAAGGGAACTAAAAAGGAAAGTGTAAAAAAGTTTATCGGCAAGGTTTTATCTGTTAAAAACTCTGATGTTGAAGTAAAGTTTTTTAGAAGATCAACCAAAGCCATGAATGTGTATATTTTTTCCAGAAATCGATGACATTATGACCGTGGATTTCTCACAGATCTTGGAGGAAGTTAAGCCCATCAATGTGTCAAGGGGAAGATATATTTTTCCATATGAAATGGACTAAGTATATAGTTTTAATTCCATGTGTAGTATGGAACACTTTGTTTTTCAAATTAAAATAATTATGTATTTCACACTTGAGTCTTAATTTATTTTTTCCACACGTTCTTTGTTCGTTCCATTTATTTCCCAATGGGGAAAATATAGTACGGTACTTCATTATTTACACCATTAACATACTGTAAAATTGGTTGAATCAATGTTATTTTAGCCTGAACAATGTTTACCACAAAGTTCTCAGTCCCAAGTTAGCCTGCAGAGACCTTAACAACTCTTTAACACAGAATTTATATGACTGTCCCAAGTTAGCCAACCTTCAAGGGTAACTTGGGACACAATGTTTTTTAATTTTTGTTTAGCAACCTGGGTAATTTAGCGAAAATTTTAAAATGTTTTTTAAAAGTTCTAACTAAGACCTAAGTTTTACATGAGAAAGCAAACTTTCCACTTAATTAAGAGTAGACATAAAACGGCGGGAAAGTTGAAAACTGTCCCAAGTTAGCCTGTTTGACGGTAACCTAATTTCAATTTAGGGTGAATGTGGATAAAATGTGGGTTTTCAGTTAAACTATTTTTTAAAAGGAAATTTATTTTTTTATGAAACAAAGGTTGTTTTTATTGCTAGGGTTAATTGTTGGGGGTTTTAGGAGTTGTTGTCAATTAGATTTTCAATATTTTTATGAATTTAATTTGTTTTTTTTTTTAACGAGATTGTTTTGTTATAATTAATAAATAATTTTTATTTGACCAATTATATACATTGTTTCTAATTATTCTATTTAATATTATTTTCACGTCTGCCTTACTTTCCAACAATTTTATAGCGCTTCTGAAAAATCGCGTTTGCACGCTTATTTTTTTAGTCACATGCAAATGGAAGTGGGTAATTTGTGAACAGCCTGAATTACAGAAAATATTGTTGATCGAGTTCATCCATTTAGCTGGACGGCTATGACACGTACTGACTACAATCACATTTTCTATATTAGTTAAATTTTTTAGTAGAGTGATATTATCTGAAAAAGTTGTCATTTGCGTTCACAGTACCCACGTTGACCCAAAGTAAAAATTAAAACCGTTGTTAAAACTCACTTTAATACGTTCACTCCCGCAATGGAAATATATTTTCGTAGATATAGACCGGGTGGCACATATATGTGCCGGCCGGGCCATTCAAATAGCCCAGTGGCACAAATGTGTGCCACTGACTCCTCTTGACTCTTCGTTAATTTATTTAGATACGGGTTATGGTAAAGGTCTGAAACTTCGTATACGGTCTATATAGATGTGTTGCCCACATGTGTGCCGCTCGGTTTCTGGGTACTTCAATTTAGTAAAGGTTTATACAATGTTATGTTGGCACTCTTTTTTGGTACACCTGATGCTTTGTTTATATTTCAGCTGATGTTTGCAAACTGTTGTTTGAGAGTTAAATCCAAACAAATAGTGTCGCAAAGTATTGTTTTGAAGTGATTTACTTATATGTAGTGCTGTGAAACATAAAAGCAGTTTTAGAACGACGAAAACGACAACGTATGGAGCGTGTGATATTGGATGACAGCAGTGACATAGACAGAGAGTTGGGAGGGGATTCTGATCTTAGTTCTTTGTTTAGTTCCGATGGACAAAGTAAGTACAACTCTTCAGATTACTCGAATGAAGATACTGATTCAGATTACAATCATAGGCCTAATGATGTAAACAATCCTGATGACCTCAATGTTCAGTTGTCTAACCCAGAAGGGGATATTTATTTTGCTGTAGGACTAAACCCAGACAGTCTTGATAATCCTGATGTTGAGTTTGACCGTCCAAATGATGAAAACAATGATGTTGCTAATGATCCCAACGTCCAGTTCATTGTGGACAGTATTCATAATAAATATGAAGAAACACAGGGACAGTGGAAAAATACATCTAATTTACCCACGATTCACGATTTTGTTGGCCAAGAACAAGTACATACTGAGGCTACTGACCCACTAGAAATTTTTAGTATTTTATTTGACAACGAACTTATTGAGAACATTTATTGTTGGATTAACAAACGTGCTGATTCAGTTAGGGGAAACCCTTTATTATGTCATTCCAACTCGAAAAACTGGTTTCGTGTAGTTCCAGAGCTAATATTGTCAAAGTATTCAGCCTCGGAAAAAATCTGTATCTTGATGAGGCCATGATACTGTGGGGAGGGAGACTGTCTTTTAGACTGTACATAAAAAATAAAAGGCATAAATACGGCATTAAGCTGTATTAACTGTGCACCCATGATGGGTTTATATTGAACATTCTGATTTATACAGGCAAGGGAACAATCGTACATGACAGCAAAGGTCATACGTATGAGGTAGTGATGCGACTAATGGAAAAATATTTTGAAAAGGGACATTCCCTATTTTTAGATAATTTTTACAACAGTGTTGCTCTTGCTGAAGGTTTCATGGAAAAACAGACCAACATGTGTGGCACCTTACAGCAAAACCGAGAAGGTAATCCTCAAGCTGCAATTCAGCAAAAGTTGAACAAGGGAGAGTGTATGAGCAGACAAAAAGGCGACATAACCATCATGAAGTGCAGGGATAAACGAAGTTTTGACAATTTTAACAACTAAGGCCCGAGTTTAAGTAGTGACAAATAGGAGGGGGAATCCAGTCAACAAACCAAGTATGGTTGTTGCATATAATAGATCAATGAGTGGTATAGATAGGAGTGATCAGATGATCAGTTACTACTCAACCCCCGGAAAAGTCTAAGATGGTATGTCAAAGTTTTTTTCCATCTGTTGGATGCCTGCCTTTGGAATGGTAAGTTTATCCATTCAAAGTTGTGCCCAAACTCGAAGATGACCTACCTCCAGTACAGGGACAGAGTAATCGAGAGCTTCATCCAGGTTCTGCCCACTCCTCGCCCTGGCCCCTCAAGACGCAGCTCGGTTCAGCAGCACTTTCCAAAGAAGCTAGAGAAGAGGGTTAAGTGCCCTAAATTGTCGCCTAACAGAGAAGAAGCGGAAAACTACGTTTTTTCGTGTGTGGTTATTGCAAAGATGATGAGAACAAGAGCTTTGGACTTTGTATGTCAGACTGCTTCAAGGCGTGGCATGAAAAATGAGCAGCAGATGAACGAATTTTCTAAGTAATGTGTCGTAAAGTGCGCGTAAGAAAGTAATTTTGTTTAGCAGTTTTGAATACTTTGACAATTTGTAATAACGTATGACAATTTTGTAATAACGTAAAGTGAAGTCAAAAATCTTTGTGTAGTGGGTTTTCTATAAATAAAACCCAACTTTACTGTATAATGTTTTATTCAAACAACCTTTTATTTTCGAGAAAACAAATTATTATTAGCAATAAAAAGTCTTGGTTTTATTGCTGTAGCCCAGCTGGCACTTATTTGTGCCATCAAAAAACAAGCTCTAAAAGTGAAATAAACTAATATATTTGAATTTTTTATATGAAGGGTACACGGGAAAAGAGGACTCATTGCATTTTTTTAAAATATTGAAGCCACTACACTATTGAATGTATCCATAGCAACCAAACATATGTAAACAATTATTATGAAGCAATTTCTAATTGGTAAAGGGGAAAATACAAGGTTAAAAATCAATGTCTCGGGAAAAAGGGGCTCATTTCAAGCAATACACGAGAAAAAGGGACTCATTGTCTTTCCTTGCCTAATACACGGGGAAAAGGGGCTCATTGCAGAGTCTTCTCTCACCTGGTGGTGAGAATTCGTACTACTCCCTATAGTTTTCTGTCACATAACCTTTTATGTTCTTGTAATCCAGTGATTTTTTTACTTACTTAATAGTGTTGTGTAGTTTAAAGATATGGAGAGAAATGAAGCTAGTGAAGATGAAGTGGTAAAACAGTGTGGAAATGACAGCAAAAAAAAAAGAAATTCTTTTGGAAGATGAAGGAAGCGAGTAAGAAAATGAAACTTAATGAGTCATAAGCCAGGTCAAAATTGCCTTTGCCATCTAAAATGTTTTGAATTGGTCCCAAATGAAACAAGAATTGAAATACTTAAAAACTTCAACCTTCTCGAGAGCCATGACCTACAAAACTCTTATCTTTGTGGTCTAATTACTGTCCTTCCTATAAGCCGTCCTACAGAAAAATGAAAAAGCACGAAAATGTGAGGCAGTGTATAAATACAAAATTCGTGGTTTGATTGACAGCAAGATGAAAGACCAAATTGTGTGTAAGAAGGCCTTTACATGGCATTAGCAAAAAAAAAGTAGAATACCTTGTCCGGTCGTTAAAACTTACTGGATTGTCCCCAAAAGACAAACGCGGTAGTCATAATAATAGGCCTAATAAACTAACGGATGAAGAAGTAGACCGTGTAAAAACTCATATATCATCTTTTAAAGGACGAAGCAGTCATTATGGATTACATGACTCATCTAAAGTATACTTATCTGAGGAGTTAAACGTTGCAAAAATGCACATTGATGTTTCTAGAAAAATTTTCTACATACAGTGTATCATATGAATCGTATAGAAAAATATTTTTAGACAGCTTTAATATTTCTTATGGATATCCTCGTACGGATAACCTGTAGCATTTGTGGACCAGTTTACTGTGACAGCCAAATCGTTAGAATTAGAGTTAAAAAAATGCCCCTGAATCTAAAAAAGCAAATATTACAAAAGATATTAACAGATTGAAAAATTGAAGGGGTAGAGGGAAAAAGGGGCCAAGTCACTACTTTTCACAATTGTATTTGTTGTTGGATTGTGGTAGCCATGGCTGAGTACTTCACATTAATATAAAGTTTTGTGAGAAAAAACGGGTCTAGTCACTAATAAAATAATAGATCGAAAATTACAGCCCTAGCGGGAAGAAGGGGTCAACTGTCGAGCGTCCTGGGGAAGAAGGAGTCAAGTCAGTGACTAAACGCACGCTTACTTTCCATTACAACACGAAGTAAAAAACTCGTTGTAAGGCTACAGAGTCTTCTTAAAATACAATATAATTATTACTTAACATTATTTAACATTCGTACATTTAATTTTACTGATTTCAATAATTATGGTTTACTGGTGTTTTGTATAACCACAGTAGCTGTTATGACAATGCTGTGGGCCTACGTTTGACATGAGTGTCAGTGTTTTGTTTGTTTGGTAGAGAGGTTAGTTAAGGCTATACGTGTTAACTGTTTAAAAGTGTAAATTGAGTTAGTGTTGCCTTATAATATTATTACTGTACTTCTAATTAAAAATGAATGACTGTGATACAGAAGAAAGTGACAGTGGTGGAGTTTTTGTTCAAAGTTTGTCGAAAAAAAGAAAAGGATTCGGAAGAAATGCGAGATGTAGCTAAGAAAATCAGGGTACAGAGTCACGAACAAGGATCCGATTGCAAATGGCAAGAAAAAAATGCTTTGATAAAATACCTTTCGAGGTGAGAGATATAGTATAATCAACAGATTTAACTTGTTAGAAAAAACAACACAAATGAGCAGAATTCTTACTTATGTGGCCTGATATCTTATCTTACCAGTCCAAAAGCGTAGGCCTAGGGTAGGTATTGAAAACGCCAAGTTAAAAGATGTGTCATGTAAATATAAAGTTAGAGGTGTATTGGAAGGAGTGACTACCGAATCTGATGTTTGCAGAAAAGCTGTTTCTGCAATTCATGGGGTTTCAAAGAAAAAAGTTGAGTACTTGATTAACTCATTAAAAAATGAGTGGCATGTCTCCTAAAGACCAGCGAGGCAAACACTTGAACAGAAACCATAAGCTATCTGAAGAAAAAATTCGGCTCATAAAAGAACATATAGAATCATTCAATGGCCGTGGAGCTCATTATTGTATTAAGAAAATATATAAAAAAAATATTTGCCAGAAGACCTCAATGTATCAAAAATGTTCAAGCTTTTTAAAGCGGCTAACCCAAATGTTGGGCTTTCTATTGACTCATACAGAAAGATTTTCAATACATGTTACAATATTTCCTTCGGCTATCCTAGAGCAGACACCTGCAGTTTCTGTGATCAAATGTATGTTAAAAAACAATCGTTGGAAAATGACTTAAAAAATTCTGCGACTGAAGATGAAAAGAAAGAAGTTGAAATCAAAATAAGGGCAGCAGATACTGAGTTAAAATTGCACAAGTTGAAAGCGGAAAAGTTTTATGACTTAAAGCGTAAAGCAAGACTAGCTGCCAAAAAGACCGATTCTTTTGAAGCAATATGTATAGATTTTGGGAAAAATTTATGTGTACCCAATGTGACAACCAATGATGTCTACTACAAAAGACAGTTATCAGTGTTTCTGTTTTAACGTGCACACTTTAAGTAACAGTAAAAGTGTGTTTTACCTATACCCTGAATCAGAGGGTAAAAAGGGCAGTGATGATGTTTACCCAGATGTTATTCCACTTTTTAAATACTCACTTACCACAAAGTGTTTGAAAACCTGCACATCACAAAGTGTTGAAAACCTGCACATCTTCGCCGACTCGTGCGGAGGACAAAATAAAAATACAACAGTATTTCGTTTCCTTCATTACATGGTGCATGTGCAAAAGAGTTTTAAGTCAGTACAGGTAACTTTCCCCATCAGGGGACACTCGTATATGGAAAATGATAAAAACATGGCTCTAATAAAGCCAAATTTTAGAGAGCTGAACTGCCTTATGAGTGGGCCCCCGCACATACGAGATTGCAGACAAAGACCATCTCCATTCATCGTTGAAGAAATAGATCACAGATTTTTGGGCGGAAGTGGAGTGCACATCTTAACCTGACCTATGCAAAGAAGCTTACCATCAAAAATAAGACCATTGAGAGAAATTAAATTTACACAAACAACAGAAAGGCTTATGTACTACAGAAATACTTTTTGTGGAGCTTGGGAAAAAACTGTCAATATTTTAACAGAGAGAAGAAGATTTACAGTCGAACCTAATTCTCTCCCTGATTCATCTTATGAAGGTAAGCTTCGATTTAACATTATTGGTGGAGGAAACTAAAATTTTTAATATTATTTTAGTAAACGCTGTAATAAAGGAAATACTTTTAGTCTCTCTAACAATAAGTTTAGGGCTTATTATATTAAATTTCAAAGTTCTGAACTAATCTTTTTAAACAATTGAACCAGCTGCAATTACTTTTCTTTTTTTTCTTTTAGAACCACTGCCTGTATCAAAACGAAAAATATAAGGATCTAGGAGAACTGGTAAAATACTGCTCCAACATTGCTGCTGAAAGATTTTTCTGTAACCTTAAGCACAGTGATGATCTCAAAACAAAGAAGAAGTAACTTCAACCATTGGAAAGAATCTTTCGAAATGTACCATTAATACTCCATTCTACTGTGAAGAATAATTATTGTAATTAGATGTTATAACATTCATATTCAAATATTAACTTAAACAAGATTGTGCTTTTAATATTGTCTTTTTCCAAACTCACCATAGAAAAACTATGCCTAAATGTCATGTAAAAAAAGACCCCTTTTTCCCTCTTTTTTTGGTAGTAACTAAAAAAAATGTTTTTTAACTTGGGAAAGAGAGGGGGAGAAAATGGGTTTTTTTTTTTAATATATTTTTGGGTTTATAATTAACTAATGCATATTTCTAAATTACTGTAACAATTTAAAAAAAATGTAATATTGCTGTGTATAAGAAATTAACCATAAAAAGTGCTCCCTCCTGAAAAGTTTCTGAATACTGACTTGGCCCCTTGTTTTTCCCTCTACCCCTTCAATTGAGAGTGATGTTTCATAAGCGTAAAGCCGAACAGTTCTATGCTAGGAAAAGGCAAGCTAAGAGACATAGCAAGAGAGATGACACTCAAGAGGCCATCTGTATTGATTATGGGAAAAACTTGCAAGTTCCTAATATCCCTATAAACGACATCTACTATAAAAAGCAATTGTCCATCTATGCTTTTAATGTGCATGTTTTTTGTCTAATGCTAAAAGTATATTCTACATGTATACCCAAACGGAAGGACTCCCGAAAAGGTAGTAACGAGGTGTGTACATTTGTTACACCACTTCATTTACAACTATTTAAGTGAACATGTTAAACATCTACACATATTTGCTGATTCTTGTGCCGGACAACAAACGAATTTTCACTTTCTTCATATTTTTGTTTAGTTTTGGTTGTTAATTACGAAAAACGGTTCAAATCAGTAACAGTGAATCCCTATTCGCGGTCATTCCTACATGGAAAATACCATAAGAATATGGGATTAATCAACACCAAATCTCGAGCTGAAGTTCCTGAAGATTGGGTCAAAATAGTTAAGGAATCTCGAAGAAACCCATCAAGTTTTTGAAGTAGAAGTTGTAAATCATACAGCCGTTAGAGGGTGGACCTCTTTTTTGGACCAAATAAACTATGCTACAAAGTGCCCATTTCAATCCCGTCCAGTTCGAGAGCTGCATATTGCTCGAGGTCATCATCTCCGGATTCCAGACAAGTTATTTCGGAGCATGGGAAAATGCTTCTTTGTATAAAACTGTCCCTAAAAGAGGACCTAGGAGGAAAAACCAACAATTACCACCAGTCAGCATTGAAGTGTCAGAACGAGTTCAACCTTCCTGCCCTCATGCTATGAAGGTAGGCCTCATCATTCATATTATAACAATCCCTTATTTAAAAAAAGGCCTAACCTAATCTAGCTTAGCCTAAGCTTACCTAACTTAATTAAATTTAACGTTACCTAACCTAATTTGACCTAGTATAAAATAACTTATTCTAAAGAACCATTACATTTTTACATCGACTACAATATTTTGGGTCTTTTCAGGTTGTGTTGCCAATAGCTGCATAAAAAAAATATAAAGACCTGCAAGATTTTAAATGAAGTTTCTTAGGCCGATCTGCAGCTGAATACTTCGATTAACTACCACATGTGATTTGAGCATATGAGTTTTGTTCTTAAAGAATACATGTTTATTCTTCTTTTTATTGTTTAGCTTTAAGTAGTTTTACATAAAATAAAACAGCTGTGTTTCTTATCATGTCATAATTATTCAGTGCATGTTATTTACCTGTATTTTCCTAAAACTGGGGGAAAAAGGGGGTGATTGTTAAAAATGAGCCCTTTCTTCCCCTGAAATTTGTGTAGTTTAAACAATTTAATTAAAATTTTAATTAAACACAATGGATTTATAAATTTGTTTAACACTTTAATACATGACAAGATACATTAACAAGATATTCAATAAATAATCTACTCATTTCTATATGTCAAAATAAAGATATTATACACAGATTTAGACAAAAAATCGTTGTTCCTGAAAAATTCACAAAATGCAATGAGCCCCTTTTTCCCGTGTACCCTATATATATTATAACTCATTACTTGCGCAAAAAAACCTAATTTCAGCAATTTTCAACTTTGGGCTGTGGAATGGTGTAATACTTTCAATGGCGGTACACTATTAACCCATTGGCCTACAACTACTACAATCTCGGTAGTTATGTAATACGTTAATAAAATCCAATATATATTATTAATACAAACAAAACATAAAAATTAATGTTTGTCTGTTAATCTACATTATTTTATCTATTAAAAAAGGTTTTGTAACACATTCACTGCTAACGTCCCCGATCGGAGACTGTCGGTTATTGTTGCAACATATGGTCAGTTTGCACTCCAGTTCTTCAGTTTTGGAACTGGGAAAAAAAATTATTTTTTCAATAGCACGGTAGTAGCGCAATGCAATTAAAGTAGTTCGTGTTTTGAAAAAAACTTGGATTTTTATAATTTTTTCTCCGTGTAAAAACTTTAAATAATCAATCGCTATAGTGAAAAAACTGTATAATTTGACTTAGAAAACAGAAATACACAATGAACCAGTTAAAAAAACAATGTTTACGGTAGCTCAAACAGCTTTAAATATAACGGATAATTACGCTAAAAGGCGCAGTTTACAACACTGCCGTCCTGCGAACAGTTTACTCACAATGCCTTTTAATAAAAAGTTTTGTTTTTAATTTATTTGGTTGTTTAAAGTGTGGGGACTGCAAATTAATAATTCAAATATCCTTTTAACATAGTTTAGTAGCATCAACTTAATCATAGCATTACACATTTTTCATGAAAATTGTTATTGAAAATTCAAAAAGGAATTTTGATTTGTAGGATATATTTCATCACAAGTCCATAATCATTCTTGTTTAGGAAGTTTGAAGGCTGATTTGCTTTCAAAGCATGGCATAGCTGCTCTTGACTGTAGTGTAGTTCGGATGAGCCCCATCTCTTGCTTCAAAACCAACTACTTTTTGTGAAGCGATGGTTACAAGTTTGATGCATCGTTCAACCGCTTGCGTATGACAAGGAAATTTGTCGAATCTCCATTCAGCTGCGGTGTCCCCAGTCAAGATTTTTTGCACGAATTTCTTCGTTGCTGATTCTTCTTAGTAATGGTGGTGGTGACAATGTGGTGGCAGTCCAGTCAATCAGTTCACTGTACTCTGTGGCTTGAAAATTTTAATTTGGAGTGGATGGAAAGCTCTAATTGACTTTCTTTTGGGTGCTGATGTCCTGGCCTTTATGATTCGTCTCAAAACCCAATTCTCTTATGTGAGTTCTTTTATCTACTATCATACTCAACATCCAAGTTTTCTGGGTGGGCAAAGTAAGCGTTCCTTTCAATAACGGGGTCAATTACTTGAAGCAGATTTTCAGGCAGGAATCTTGAGGATTTTACAGTTTGAAATATGTGTTCTGGTCCATCAGTTAAGTACTTGCTTTTTTTGATATTGAAACCAAACAGGCATGTATGACTTCAGAATAAAATGAACTACGATTTTATGTTCGTCTGATGGATATTCAACACTCACATACAATCTTAGAATCCTGTTAGCCATTGTTAGCCATCTTGCGTGAGAGAGTGGGCCAGGTTCACGGTGAGATAAAGTCTATAGGACAGATTCCTGATTGTACAGCAGAACTTATGTCCAGTAAATACTGTTGGTTCCTTGCTCAATATGCTTCGGTCAATATCTGGAATTTCACACTCCACACTAGCAAATTTCACCAAGGGGAGTTTTTCGCAGTTATTGAGCTCTGTTCCGATAGGTCCTTTAAATGTTGTAGGCCCTGTAGTTGTCTCCATCCAAAAACTGGAACAAGTGTCGGAGTGGTAATTCGTTTGAAGTGCAAGAGACAAACTGCCCACTGCATTGGCCTTTTCACTTTTTCTTCAATTGTTCGAATTACGCCTCCCTTTCCACCCTGTATTTGTAACGGTGCCGTCACAATCCAATGACGTCTAAATCATCAAGGGAAAGTCCAGTTTTTTTTAAATAAGAAATTATACTGTCGGCAATGTTTTGAGCAGATCCAGAACAAGGGTGTCACATGACCAACATATACAGATCCAGGTTCTTGAATGATAGAATAATGTTCTTCCTTAATCACTCTCCGAAAATGCTTTGAATTTACCTTTTCAATCACAATAGTGTCATCTTTCCTTCCATCAAAATACAATCCTTGAAAATGTGTTGAGCTCAGCCTGATTCTGCACCTGCAGTTCTGTGCGGATAACCTTTTTCCCCCTTCGGATTTTATTTTTATCAATAACATTAGAATGTTCAGTTTTCAGTTATAATACCAAAATACTTGCAAAAGGCTAGAAGCAATAGCAGCTGTTGCTCTATCAGAAACTCCAAAACGATCACTTGTTAGCGCAGTATTAGTCAATTTAACTCGCATCTGCCATGGTGTCTTTACAACAGGTTGAAACTCTTCATCGCTACTATCCTCATTTCTATTTATTTCAGGTGAGTCAAAGTCTTCTATTTGTGTAGGTTCCATAGTTTTTGAGCACGATGGCTGTGACAATGAGTCAACGTTCGACTGACATCTGCTGTACTCTCAGTGTTTTTTCTTTTTTGTCTTTGAATAATTTTTTTTGACTCCTTCACATCTACGTTACCAATTTTGCCTAAACTATGTTTTCTTTGAAGGTACAAAAACTTAAGTTCAATGACTGGTACTTTTTTTGACTTCTCACATGTACAAACAATCGATACCGGACACTCACACAAGTCAACGGCCTTTCGGCAATTGCAATCTAATGTTATTGTGCATTTGCATGCGGAGATATCAAACAGTCGCAAAGACTTTTGCTTGAATTCTTCAACTTTTTTTTTGAACGAGTCTTTTTCCTTATCTCGTTTGTAGACTTCATAAGACCTCTGTAACTGTTATTGTAGGCATTGATCATTTGAACAATTCTGTAAAGGGAGACTGTTGGTATTGAGGATTTATCAAATAATTGCTTAACTTTCGGTGCAACAATATTAGAAATTTGTGATAAAACTGTTGTTGTTCAACAATTTGTTGTTGGTTTCCACAGCTAAATTGTAATGTTCAAGAAAGAAGCACTTTAAAACGTCTTCATAGGAAGGCAGTTTACCTTACAGGTAGTTCCTTTGGGTAACCGAATATCGGACAATAAAACTCACTACGCGTAATTTTCTTGGACAAAGCCATGACACTCAACACACACTCAACTAAGTAACACAAAAGAAGCTTTGACACTGGACAAAAAGCTGCCGAGTCACTGACGCGAAGCTCACAAAATAGCGAAGCAAGCGTACACAACGCAAGGAATTGTGGGTTGGGTACGAGTGGTGGGGGACACGGTACAGTCACATACAAAACGAATCATTCCGCGCGGGACGGCAGTGTTGTAAACTGCGCCTTTTAGCGTAATTATCCGTTATTTAAAGCTGTTTGCGCTACCGTAAACATTGTTTTTTTAACTGGTTCATTGTGTATTTCTGTTTTCTAAGTCAAATTATACAGTTTTTTCACTATAGCGATTGATTATTTAAAGTTTTTACACCGGAGAAAAAATTATAAAAATCCAAGTTTTTTTCAAAAAACGAACTATTTTAATTGCATTGCGCTACCGTGATATAAAAAATAATTTTTTCCCAGTTGCATTTTATTTATGAAGTATATATGCAAGTTTTCCGCGGTATAGCCACTTGAAAAAAAAAAATAATTTTTTTTTCAGCCCACCCTAATGTAAGCAAAGCGGAGAAACAAAAATGAAAAGACTGGTGAGCTTGTCTCGAACTAGATGGACAGTTCGACACAAAGCAATCCATGTAATTCTAGAGCAGCTCCCTGAAGTGTACGAAACTTTGGAAGTTATTGCAAACGATGTATCAAATCGTAAAATTGCAGCCGAAGCTGATGGTCTAGCCAAACAAATCAGCACATTTGAATTTGTATTCAGTTTAAAACTATTGCACAGCGTTTTGAGTCAGACTGATATACTCTCCAAAGAACTGCAGAGTGAATCTCTTGACATTTCTAAGGTTTTTGCAAAAGTTGAATCAGTCATTGACTGTTTAAAAACTGGACAGAAATGATGATGGCTTTATTCAGATGTGGAATGAGTCAGAAGAACAGTGTAACAAATATGGTATGAAAGGTTTGTCAGTTGAAAGGCCTTCACTACCACGCAAACGGAAGATTCCGAAAAAACTTGAAGCTATAGTAGTAGCTCTTCAGATGCTGCATTTCATCAATCACCTGAACCTGAACCTGAACAGATGTTCAAGACTGGCATTTACTTTGCTGCTTTAGACACAGTAATTGTAAAACCTGCAATCCTCGTTTTTCCAAGAACGATTATGATAAAATCAAACTGCATTGCCCAGTTACTATTTAATTGGACCGAAATTGACAACAACGCTGTTATGGCAATCCAAAAGTTTTATAACTTGTCTTTAAGTTTCTCTGTACATCTTAAGTTTTTTCACTGTTATGCAAAGAAACAATTTTGTCAAAACAGACAAAGCAACCACAAGAATAACGTTCCAAGAGTTGGCTGATTTTTTTATTGAGAATGATCTTCAAGCCAGTGCACCAGATGTTTGGCAAGCTACTAGAAATATCACTTTCGCGGCCTATCACAACAGCAAGCGCAGAAAAGATCGTTTTCTACACTACGAAGGCTAAAGACATTTCTTCGAAGCACCATGACAGAAGACCGCTTAAGTGGGCTTGCCCTGATGT
>NW_025776699.1:0-27380 GCF_021130785.1 Homalodisca vitripennis
TTAAACCTTTCAACGATTACAGCTTTTTTATCTGAGAATGTATGATAATGATTTATGTTATACTTATTTAACAATGATTTAACTCTAGAATTGAACCATTCAGTTCCTTGGTCAGTCTGAAAATGTTTCATAGGATATTTTAATAATATTGGTTTTAGAGCTTTCTCAATTTCAATTCCCATTTTAGACTTCAACGGTATAGCAATCGCAAATTTACTGAAACAATTAATGATTGTCCATCTATATATTTAAAACCCTTATTTTGTTTTTGACAATGGAATCATTTCCACCAAATCAGCTTGATACAGATCATTAATACCCTTAAGTTCAACATGACGAGTATGAAAATTCCTACGTGCTTGTTTATGCAATTCTCTTGCTATACCTGCTCTTACGCTTAATGTATTCATCATGAGGTGTATAACAAAAGTGAAAATAATAACCGAAATATATTACACATAAATACTATTTATTTTACACTTATTTAACAAGTTTACAAAATGGTGAACCTTTCTTGTGTTCTTCTTGCGGATCATCTTGAGGTGACCAGCTGAGATCCAGTGTAACGCCACAGCTGATGATACACGTAGTTGCCAGGAATCA
Organism: Homalodisca vitripennis; assembly: GCF_021130785.1. Classification (NCBI taxonomy): domain Eukaryota; kingdom Metazoa; phylum Arthropoda; class Insecta; order Hemiptera; family Cicadellidae; genus Homalodisca; species Homalodisca vitripennis. The sequence goes on from NW_025776699.1 coordinate 604, forward strand.
CCATCTCCAGTGTAGAATAATCCTGTTTGTACCATGTTCTCCCCACAGAAGGGTAAGATTTAGGCCAACGCATGAAAGTTTCTCTCTCATCATTTCTTCTGTTTCCAAAACAGATTTCTTATATTTATCATAATTACTATAATCTTCTTTTATAAACTTGCTCATTTCACAGTCAGGATTGTGTGATTTTATGTTATAAAATTTACATGTCTTATGGTCGAGACTTGAGGGGGGTCGGAACGAATTTTCGTCAAAATTATCGATTCTTTTAGATTTTTAGGCTATCTAAATTCCTCTACTTTTTAGCTTTTAATTTGATACCAAAATTACTGTTATTATTATTATATTTTTATTTTTTTATGAGACATTTTATTACAGTATGCACCGTAGTTTTTTTCGTGGCTCCACCTACGCCGACTGGGCTTCAATATAGTACTCACTCTAAAACTGTTACGAAATTTTTTTTTTTTTTTTTTGTTATTATAGCTTGTGTTGGCAACACTTCATCACGTGATATACACTTTGGTTGTGTCAGTCAGATGTTCTGTTTATTGTTTGTCTGACTTGTTGGTTATGTTGTGTGTTTTGTAATTGTTGTGACAGTGATTGTTTATGCCTTCAAATGGTGAAATTTAGTTACCAAAGTTATTGAAAGTGGTTGTAGTTTATATTTTTATTCGAAATGCCTCGCGTACCTAGTAAGACATTTAAAAAACGTAAAAAGTTTATTCAGTGGGTACCAGCTTGGAAGACAAAACAAATGGAAGTGGTGGTGGTGATACTTCTGCTAAGGCCTAGTGTTTAGCTCCAATGTCACTGAACTTACGACGCCTACTGCCTGGACCAAGTGATGATTGTAATCTAAATAAACAGAGCACCATCAGGGAAAAAGTTAGTTAGTAGTTTAGATGAGTATGAAGCCAATACATAAGTATGAGTAACAATTGTAGTAATGATATTGTAAACTTGCTGAGTTTTGAGAAGTTGCTTTTAGACATAGCGGTTTGCTCTCAATGCAATGGTTCACTTTCACTTCAAACAAGTAACAGAGTAAGGCCTATCTGTGACAATTGAAATAAAGTTGTAATGAGTGTGGATTTTCTGTATCATCTAGTAACAGTGAAAAATTAGGAAACCGTAGATCAGAAGTAAATGTTCGAGCAGTTTATGCTTTTCGCTGTATTGGGAAGGGGGAGCAGGCAGCGAAGACATTTTGTTCAGTTATGAACTTACCAAAGCCTCCTTCTTTCAAGGTATACAACAAAACCCTTGCAGCAACAGCAAAAGAAATTTGTGAAGAAGAAATGAAACAAGCAGCCACAGAAGCTGTGGTTGAAAATGATGGCGATATGAATATAACTGGTATTTTTTGACGGAACCTGGCAGCGCCGCGGGCGGCCATGTCTCACACAACGGTGTGTTTATTACTGCTATTGCCGCTAATACCGGGAAAGTATAGATGTTAGGGTACTGGTATTTAGCAGATTTTGTAGGTGCAAAAAAACAGACTAAATCAACAACATGAAGGTAATTTTGTGCTGCTAACTATGCCGGACAAGTGGTGGAATGGAGGTGGCCGGTGTTATGTTGACATGTTCAGGAAAACAGACGGCTACTAGGGGTATCAAATACAGATATTACTATAGGTGAACGGCGACAGTGCTGCATTCCCAACCATTCAAAAAGGAAGCCCCTTATGGCCCAGAGTATGTAACAGAAAAGTTAGAGTGTATAGCTCATGTTAGAAAACGTATGGGCACCAGGCTCCGAACTCTAAAGACTAAAATAGGGAAAAAAGATCATTTCCGATGGTAAAAAGATAGGAGGCCGTGGTCGCTTGACTAACTCTGTTAATAGATGAAATACAGACATATTATGGTCTGGCAATTATGAGGAATACAGATAGTTTGCAGAAAATGAAGAAGCAGCAGTCTGGGCGACTTACTTTCCATCTTGTTTCATCTAACGCTGAACCTGCTCATGTTTTTTTTTTTTTTTTTTTTTTTTTTTTTTTTTTTTTTTTTTTTTTTTTTTTTTTTTTTTTTTTTTTTTTTTTTATAAAATTAATCCAAACGTAATGGGAAGGCACTAAATTCACAACATAAACCACACACGCTTTATACATTAGTTCAGAATATAACATATGGTATTGTACACCAATAAAGGTAATGTCAGATTTAAGAAAATCGCTAACTTTAGTGGACAAAGTATTCTGTGCTAAAACTGGATCAGTTGCACCTGTTCCATCAGAAAATGTTTGTAAATCCTAGCTGGCAACTCAGCACAGCAGTCGATTCCGAAGGGCTAAGATATTATACTATTAATACAGTAATAAATAATAGTTATTTAACTATAGAATAGTTTTATAACTGTTATCAGTTGTTTTTCTGACATAATGTAACAGAGTTAATGATCTGGAGAGTCTTATGATATTTACAATTGTTATTTAAATAAATATATATAAACCATTTATGGCACTCCATATAAGAAAATTAAGAAAAGAATAATGAATATTTAAATTAATTTGTACGTTCAAAATGCCAAATAGATTGAGATTGTAATTATTAAATAGATTACTACACTATATATATAGATGAATATACAAATGTTCCAGAGCCTGATGATCCGTCTCCCTCTATCTCCTTCATGGTGGTGACTTACAACATACTGGCTGGTTGGTACCATGAGGCGATATATCCCAGACACTACCAGGACAGCCCTGCTGAGACTTTGAACTGGCTCTTCATAAAGATACACCATCACAAACGAGATCAAAGCTGAAGGACCAGATTGTAAGTACCTGAGATGTTATGTTTATTTTACTTTACTATTAAGGTAAACAGTAAACACTAATGCACAATTAAGTAAGAATTCAAAGAGGGTTTTAATGCGGGTTTAAAATTGCGAGTATGTAAAAAGAAACTCAGGGAGCTCGACCATCCCCCCTCCCGGAAACGTACTTAAAGTAGAAACATTGCTTGAAAGGATGGACTTTTAATTGACCAACGAGGTCTTCGGACGAGATCGTGTTCAATGGTATGGACCAGTTGGGGAGCTACAAGGAAAGTGTTTATCCTATCATAGATCAACAGGAGATAGTATTAAACAAGGAAGAAAGCAAAAACAGTAGGTTACGCATGATTTGCCAGTTTCACGCATGATAGAATGTGCTCCACATTTGGACGAGAGGACGGGATTTTTATTGACCAACGAGGTCTTCGGACGAGATCGTGTCAATGGTAACAACTGAAGGTTCCGTGATATGCAGTACATCCGGAATGGAAGTGCTCACATTTGGAAGAGTATTTTAATTGACCAATGATGTCTTTGGATGAGAATCATATTAAAGGTATGTATCTTTAGGAAAGCTACAAGTAAGGGTTATCGTATTGTTCAAGTTACTGGAGACGGCATAAAAAAAGAAAGCAAGCAACAACAGTAGGCTGCCTGATTTGCAGTTCATGCCGAATGGAAGTAATCTACATTTGGAAGAGTAATTTTAATTGACCAACGATGTCTTTGGATGAGTTCATATTAAAGGTAGTGGACCTGTTGGAAAGCTTACAAGTAAGGGTTATCCTATTGTTCAAGCCACTAGGGACAGGAAAACACAAGGACCACGTAGTAAGTTGATTTAAACAAGAGGAGAAAAATTTAAATAAAAAGAAAATAGCATGTACAAAATTTGCATTACACTTTGATATACGGAAATATTCTTTAATAATTTGTTTAAATTGTATTGCTTATTTTTTATATTTTAGTGTATATCTAGTTATTAATAATTCAATTTAGTACGACATTCCTATTGACATTTGAACTTGATTATAAACACTTTTAAGTGTTTTAAATGATACTCTATATCAAATTAGTTAAATTTATTATTTTATGTATTATGTTTATATACTGGAGTAAGAAATGTATAATGAATGCCATAATATTTTAATAAAATATCCACATCATATTTCATTTTATCCGGGAAGCTTATCATACACGTTTTCCACGTCCTCAGAATGGTTTACAATAAACTCTTTTGGAAGACACTTGACTAGTTCCACTGTCATGTTCTTGTATCCTTTATAGTAACACTCTTTAATAGCCAAATTTACTTTTTCAACTCTTTCCTCCACCAATTTTTGGTTTTTCAAACCAATTTCACAAAACATGAAACATTAACATAAGCACAGTTGTGAAAGGTATGATTGAAATTACATTCTTTCATCAAGGATGGCTGGAAGAAATAAGATCTTAAAGTTGCTAAACACGGACAACCGAGATCTTCTAAAATTCACAACATTTACATCAAAATCTGATAGTAAATTAGTGATAAACTTCTGTTTTTCATTTCCTTTCACGAAAACGTTACCATTTAAATTCAAATTTTTTAAATATATCCTTCAGTTCATTGTATTCTCTACAACCTGATCCCCTAAAACAGTCCATGATATTTTCTTTCTAACCAAATTACTTGTTTTTGAAGTTTTATGAGGAAGTTCATCAAAATCACATGGCGGTTGAAACAGATGAAGTTCATATACTTGTGCATCTGTAGATATAAGAGCTAGTTCTTTCACTATAAAACTCGTTGGAAACATTTTTAAAACCTTGAAAATCTATAATAAACTCCATTTTTATCCGTTCAATTCAGAGCCAGGTCACAGAATGATATGCAAGAAATACAAAACACGATATAAAATATCTATATTTTAAAATTACGTCGTAATATGTGGTTCAAAGGTTTCTGATAAGATATAATGCATAGTTTCATGTTTTTCAAACCGTTGCGATGATATCTAATTTCATATTTCTCTCTTTCGATAGTATTTACATCTTGAATCTTCCGGATTTTAATTCATACAAATCTCCTATTCCTTACTTCAGCATCATGCTCTAATACATGTATCGTCGCGTTTCAACCTTATAATTAAATACACCATTTAACTGTTGTAATCCTCGTAATATAGTCTTCAATGTCTTTTTTAAAAGATTCATTAATTTCTAAACATTCATCAAATTGTTGACCAACAACTATTTTCCGGAATTCGAATTGTAATAAGTGTAATTGTCTTCTGATGTTAGGATCTCTTCAGAGGAGTTCATTCCTTCTCCACCATATAAATCATTTAAATCGTATTCACTGTCATCTTCAAACGAAAGTGTTGCTCCAGTGGGTTCATCTTTATGGAAATTCACCACTTTTCTCATGTGTAATATTTAAATAATTCAAGCTTAGTAACGGTTTGATCAGATGATTGTGGCGAATAGTATAAATTTATTTTTGTTTTGTTTGGTATTGCGTGAGCTATATGTGTGCTCTCCATTAACACATTGACTGCGGTAAAAATATTTAAAAACTTACCAGATAACTGAAAAAATATTATTGCATATATAAACTTACGTTTTGGTTGGTGTTATGAAGGAATGGTGGTTGAAATCGGGCTCCCGTCAGTTTTTTGGAGGTTTTTTTCAATTTTGAAAAATCACTGTCAACGGTGACCCGCGCCGCATCCCACGTACGCCACTAATGTATTGCGCCAGCGTCACAGCATCGTCCCGACCGCTACACACCGAGTATAACTCCAACACTATGTTTGAAACTGTCCGTAGTATGTTATATACAATAATCTAACCTATATTGTCTTCAGTAATTTATTCAACGCTAAAAGATCCGTTTTACTTATTTTACACTATTTACACAGGTTTAGTTTTTTATCATGATACTTTTCGAAGCAAGCGCCGAACGCACAGGCCCAGGCACTTATCTGGACAAGTTGCACAGAACCAAGGTGTGTTTTCTTATTGCGTGTGTGGTCTGACAACAGATTCGACAGTTTTTCTTTGAATTCTGTTCGCTGCAGTTCGGCCTTCAATTTTTTGAATTTGATGCATCCCAAGTCGCGCTCGTTTTTTGACCGGGGCTCTCAACAGCAACGTCCAGAGGGTGGCAAAAAGTGATCGAATGACTTCAAGTCTGAACTTATAGAAGTTTTATTTTTCGCTGGTATTTGGTTGTGTAGGTTGTGTGCAATTTAGAAAAGCATCATTTGTAGGATGTGGATGAAGATTTTCTTATACCAGCGCATTGTCCTTTCTTTCACAGGGATAATAAGACAGTAACTGGTCAGCCCTATCCCACACCACTCATGTACGCGTTTTATACTGTATGATGGGAAGTGGCTTTTTTCAAAGTAGTTTTATGTTTGGTAATAAAGTCCACCATTTCATTTTCAAATTCGGTGCTTATATAGGTCACAACACGTTTGTCACGCCCACTTACCGATCATTACGCTGTTCCCATATCGTGCCACTGTTTCACCTCTTTTGAGTTTAGCACTCTGTATGTCATTTGGGGACATTTTTCCTATCGAGGCGCAAAGGTCCCGGTGCAATAGGTTATTCCGTGCAAGGAGTTTTTGAGGCCAGCAGCAAGTAACTATTGTAAAAAGTTATCCATGAAAATGGAGTGGCCATTATTTAATTTTTCCTGTAACAAATACAAAACAACCTTCTCTGTGTGACCTTTCCCCCCTACTTCCAAATCTGATGAGCCACCATATACGTGAAATTTTAGAATCAGTCCAGAGTGTTCTGTCAGTGAGTACAACTTCACACCATACTTATGGCGCTTTCCTTTTATGTACTGGCGAAAATGTAGACGGCCTCGCCAAAGAATCATCGCCTCATCTAAAGAAAGTTCTTTTTTGTGGATAGTAAATGTCATTCATTTTGTTATTTAAAATGACCAACACAAAAAAATTTGATTTTATCCATACTAGTTTCTTCCTGGTGGTTAGGATTGTGAAAATACAAACATCCGTAGAATATTTCAAAAATCTATCCCTTGACATCACATGGCGGAAAACTTGTAAACTAAACAGCTTATCAGTCTTCCAATAGTCCTGGAGACGATTTAGTCGAATTGTTCCAGTGTGCAAGAGAAGTCCGATAAAGTGCAATAACTCGTCCATTGTAATGTCTTTTCCCATTTGTTTATTCGGGAATTTTGGTGTCAGATCTGGTTTTTTTGAACACTTCAAAGGCATAGGCATTTGAAAACTTGATTACGTTTTTCTAAGAAAAATGTCATTCAAGCAAGAGCCTAAAATAATCTATTGGTTTACCTTGGCCAGGACAAGTTAGGTACTAGAAGTCCAGACAGGCGGACAAAAGTAATGGGTCTCAATCCGGAAGTTTGTCAAAGCCCATACAGGGGGGGGGCTGTGCCAATGTCTAGGTCATCATCGGAACTATAAGACACATCAGAGGATTCACTTGACAGATCATCAGAATCACCATCCACTAAATTCTGAATAGGATCCACATTTTGGTTTGCGAGAGGCACTTCATCGTCACTGTCGTCGGCACAGTGTGCACCAACTTTGTGTCGAAGTTCCAGGAAGATCCATTTTCAATGAAGTAAACAATTCTAAGAACTATATTTACACTCACTAAGCACGTCAACACTTCACTATTTCAAAGAGAAAAAGGAAAAGAAACGGCGGCGGTCGCCGATGACCGCACCGCACTACGCCCGAAAACCGAAACTAATACGTCCACTGACACGACCCGATGTCTAACTGAGAAGCGACATAGTTTCACCCAGCTCAAACGAGTGGCTGAACCACACTGAAACTACAAACAGAGAGCGGTGCGCGCGGTCGCCGGTGACCGCCGCGCACTCTAGCGAGGGTAATTTGGCGGTAACCGGTGACCGCGCCGCACTCTATGTGTTAATCCAATGTTGAGATGTAAAATTATGTTGACTATAAACAACACAAACAACATGAAGGAAGAGTGCTTATGTTGCACTTAATATCACCATGATGGAGCAAATTATAATAATAAATACCATTGTGAAGTTTTCCATTTATAACAACTAAATATGATTAATAAGCACATTATTATCGACAATGAGTCATAGCCTAACTACGAACACAATCGAATTGCACAACAAAAACAGTAAATTCTGAAAAATCTTTAACGAGATACCAAGGTAGACCATCCTTGGTGACTGACGAACTCGTTCAGACAGTTGATGCAAAAGTTCGTGAAAATCGACGTTTCACAAATGGCGGAGTTGTCTACTGATTTTTCCACAGATTTCTAAGACTCTTTTGTACGAGATAGTGACAGCAAGATTGGGTTACCCGTAAGTTATGTGCACGATGGGTGCCCAAAATTCTTACCGACCACCACAAAACTCAAAGAATGGCCTCTGCATTAGACTTTCTGTCACATTATGCGGACGAAGGAGAACCATTGTTAAACAGAATCGTGAGCGGTGACGAAACCTGGATTAAGTACGTAAATCCTGAGACAAAAGAACAATCAAAGATGTGGGCACATTCAGATTCGCCTACCCAAACCAAAAAAAAGCCCGGCAAGATTTTTTCTGCCAGAAAACTGATGGCAACGGTGTTTTGGGATGCCAAAGGGGTGTTGTTGGTTGAATTCATGGAACGTGGGACGACCATTATCAAGACGTGTACTGTGAAACACTAAAAACATTACGACGGGCTATACAGAACAAACGCCGTGGTATGCTGACTTCCGGTATCGTTTTTTTGCACGATAACGCCCGTCCTCACTCTGCTTGCAGAACAACAGCCCTTCTTAAGTCCTTCAAGTGGGACGTTTTCAACCATCCACCTTACAGCCCAGATCTGGCGCCAAGCGACTATCACCTCTTCATGCATATGAAGAAATGGCTCGGGTCCCAGCGGTTTGATGACGACGAAGAGCTCAAAGATGCGGTCACAGGCTGGCTCAAGGCACAGGCGGGTGATTTTTATGCAGAAGGAATTTCAAAGCTTGTGAAGAGATACGATAAGTGCCTCAATCGTGATGGAGACTATGTCGAAAAATAGTGGGATCTTTTCCGTTATGTGTCAGCAATTTCTATTTATTGTCTATGAGGCAAAACTGAGTGGAATTCACTTTGTAATGGAAGAATAGGTATTTTTAGATAATACAAACTGCCGACAGTAGTTATAACCGGTTGGACTTTGCCCGTCTGGACAAGATTAACGAGGCGGCGCGATAACGGAGCCACGGTAGCGGTGCAGTCAGTTCCTGCTCTTGCCTGTGCGTGTATTGTTGTCCTGTTTAGTCCGTCTTAGTGTGTTTAATGCTGTGTAATGAATTTTATCCAGTTGGTTGAAAGTTGTAAAAATGAAGAAGACGCTGTGTCGTTTTTCCAGAAAAAAGGATTGTTACACAATCCACGTAAATGTGCGAACGGACATGAAATGAAATTATATTTACAAAATCGATTCCGTTGGGTTTGTAATAAAACAACGTGCCGCGAGTACAAACAATTGCGTCAAGACACATATTTCACCGGCTCAAAGTTACCTTTTCGAACAGTTCTGTTTTTCATATATTGTTGGTCACAAGAATTGACGTCGACAAAATTCTGCGAAAAAGAACTTGGTATAAATCATGGAACTGCGGTGGACTGGAACAATTACATGCGTGAAGTGACCGCGAGTCACTTGGTACAAAACCCTATTGTAATTGGCGGATCTGGCCTGACGGTTGAAATTGACGAAAGTTTATTTGCTCGCCGGAAAAATAACGTCGGTCGTGTTATTCCAGAACAGTGGGTTTTCGGTGGAATCTGTAGAGAAACTAAAGAATGTTTCTTGGTTGCCGTCGAAAATAGATCAGCCACACAATTAATTCCAATAATTAAAAACTACATTCGAAGTGGAACGACAATCATTTTCAGACGAATGGAAATCATATAAACAATTGTACAAACACGGTTATGAACATTTTACTGTTACTCATAAATACAATTTTGTTGATCCGGAGACAGGTGCTCACACACAAACGGTTGAAAGTAACTGGCGGCTTGCAAAACATCGGAATAAAGTTCAGTGCGGTACGCGGCGCTCTATGATTGACTCATATTTGTGTGAATTTTTGTGGCGTCGCCGAAATCGTGATAAAGACTTATTTGAACAAATTATTAGTGATATTGTCGCCTACTGGCCTCCAGAATAAAGGTATGTGGTATTTGTTTTATTACAAAGACATAGAAATAATTTTTAGAAATTGCTGACACATAACGGAAAAGATCCAAATAGTGCAAAGATGTAGTTGTAAGATGTATATATTAAAATATTTTTACTTAACTTGGTGTATTTTTTTCAATCGACCGGAGGTTACTTTCTGAACAGCCCTCGTATTTTACAAGATACGCAACAGAATACTATTCCTTTCATTTAAATTAATCCTGTTTGTGGAACATGGAGCTCTACTTTTAAGCATACACTACTATATATTTACATATGACATCTAAACAATGATGTAATATTAATATATCATATGATACACAACAGACTATTCCTTTCTTTTAATTTAGTCATATTTGTTGACCATTGAAATCAACTTGTAAGTATGTACCGCTGCATACTCGCATATTACATCTAAACATTGAGTGATGTCAATATATCACTTGATACCCAACAGGATATTCATCATTAGTTTTAGATTATTGTTGATGACCATGGATTTTAACGCACATTCATAAACTACTGTATACTTACAAATAATATCTAAAGTATGAGTGATACATACACTCAATACATTCCTTTTGTTGTGACTATTATTTCTTTGTTTTAAATTTATCATATTTGTCGCCCATTGATCTCAACTTCCAAGCATAAACCGTACTCAGATATGATGTCTAAACTATGGGTGGAGTGAATAAAACCTAGAATCTACTGGTTAGCACCTAGCCCCTAGTCCTAGCTCTTCCTCAAATCGGAGTGAATAAACAAATGCTAGGTCTAGGTAGAAACATCTACCCTAGTTTAAGAAGTAACCGGAAAAACTTGAGCAACTGCTAGGCATAGCACTTGCTAAGCCTAGCAACAACTAGGTTTCATGTTGTGACTTGTTCCCCCCTCCTCTCTCCTCCGCCGCAGCGCCGCGCCGCGCCGCTCCGTTTTCGATGCAGTCTTGTCTCTTGTCACTACTCACTAGTCAGTTCGCTTGTAGTTCGCTTTGTGTTCAGGATAATTATTTCGACTGTTCGACTGTTTGATTGGAAATTAGTTACCATCACAGCAGTCATGTCATCCAGCGACGAAGATGTTGGTGACGATAAATATTTAGACAGGGCTTTGTTTGTCAAACTGGTGACTCAACACCCAGTAATAATTGAAAAATGCAAAACTCCATCTGCTGTTAAGGCCAAAAAAGATGCCTGGAAAATTGTCAGTGAGGATTACTCATCAGCTACAGGGAAAGTTGTAACAGTTGTTCAACTAAATAAGCTGTTGAGTAATATGAAGTCGAATATCAAAATAAAAACAGACAAAAAACAAACTGGGAACAAGCCAATAAAGATGAAATCATGGGAAACCGAATTTCATGATTTTTTTAAGTCAAGGAAACAACCCTGTATTTTCTAAAGTACCAGGGAGTATTTCTATTGGAACATCAAGCAATCCTACAACATCAGCGACGAAAACCCTAGCTGAAGTTGAGCAGAGTCCGACGACGAGAACCTTAGCAATGAAGGAACTGTTTGTGGCGGAAAAAAAACTGTGACTAAAGTGAGAAAAAGTGCCAAAACCGTTATGGCCTATGAAAGTGATGAAACAAAGGACCTCTCTATACCTCAACTTCAACGGATTGTTTTGCTGCAGCAAATGCAGTTGAACAAATTGAAACTGAAAAGAGAAAAAAATAAACTTGAAAATGAGAAGAAAAGTTCTTCTCAAGATGTTGCTTCTCAAACTGATAATGAAGATTTTCATGTTTACCTAAACTTATAAATTAATATTTCCTAGCTAAGTAGTAAATTGTTATCGAAATAATAAATAAATATACCACTCAACCTTTATCCCTAATCCCTAAAAAAAAAACAAAAAAAAAAACCAAAAAAAAAACCAAAAAAAATTAAACAGTACCAGCTAACTGGCCCAACTTTTTCCCATTTGTGTATTTTGTAAAACGGTCACAAGACATGGGTAATTCGAGTAAATACTCACTTTATTGATTTACAAACAACATCATTTCTCTTCGCTTGTCAGCACCTCGACCAGTAGTTCCTGGATTCTCATGTTGTACGTCTATTTCTTCAATTTCATCGTCACCATTGATCTCAAAATTGTCATCATAAACATCACCAAGATATTTGGCAATATTATGTAGGACTGCACAACAGACGACTACTTTAGGCACTTTTTCCGAAGCCACACGAACACAGTTACCCAGTATCGGAAATCTTCTTTTTATCTGTCCAAAACACCTTTCGATCACAACTCTTTCCCTAGAATGACACAAATTAAACCGCCTTTCTGCTTCATTTGTTGGTGGTTTGAAAGGGGTTATTAACCATGGTGATATTCCGTACCCGGAATCGCCAAGAAGACATACTCTACCATCAAAACGTGACATGATCTCCCTAACTGGACTTCTGCGCCAAATTCGTGCGTCATGCACACTCCCTGGCCACTCTGCACTTATGCTAGTAAATCTTTCAAGAGCGTCACATGTACCCTGTACATTTATTGTAATACACCCTTTTTCTATTTACATATTCGTCCCCATGCAGATTAGGCTTTTTAATTTGTACGTGAGTGCAATCTAGCGCCCCGATCACAGTTGGTAAACGGAAATTTCTCTGCCATTGAATTTTTGCTTCATTAATTTCTTCGACTGTTGCTGGAAAATGTATCCAAAAATTAGCTCTATCAATAATCTTATCCATAAACATAGCTTACAGTTTTGCATGCTGTAGTTCTGTGAACGCCAACGTCCTCGGCTATGCCAGACTGAAAACCAGGATCGGCTACGAAACGTAAGAAAACCTCCATTTGTTTCCTTGGAGAAAGTCCACCGCCACGAGTGTCCAGTTTCATTCAAAAACTCCGCGGCTAAAAAATCAATACTTTCGGACTCAAACCTTAACAGTTCCTTACACTTATTTATCTCTCGTCGAGCACCATAATGTTTATGCTGTCGAACTTGCATAAACTCCGCCATGGCTGATGTCCAACAAACAACTAAGTAAAAAGCTAGCATGCCTCGGTGCTGACTTAACAAAAGCCTAGCAGTTGCTAGCTTTTAAATTGAGAAGTTGTGTTTTATTCACTCGGTATTGTAAGCAAGTGCTAGGTTTCCGGAAAAATCCTAGCAACTCCTACCCCCTAGCAACTGCTAGCTTTTTATTCACACCAAACCAAGCAGTAGCTTAAAAATCTCTTAGACTTAGCAAATGCTAGGTTTTATTCACTTCACCCAATGAGTGAGGTCAATATACTACATATCATATACATTCCTTAGAGGTCGCCGCGTGTTTACCCTTGCAGTTCACGCATCTGACGTCGTTCTTGCATCCGTCTTCTTGGTGGCCTTCATCGCCGCAACGGGAACATGTCTCGGGTCCCGAGCACGTCTTAGTAGAGTGCCCGAATCTCTGACAACGGAAACACCGCTTCGGATTTTTGAAGTAAGGCCGTACCGTCAAGGATAAGTATCCAGCCTTAATAGTTTTTGGGGGTTGGGGAAATGCAAAGGTCAGAATTAGACCGGGAGTAGGGACCTTTCTCCCATTCTCCGTCCGAAGCATTCTGACCACATCGGTTACCATTTCACACTGCAGCTCGTCCTTGAATTCTTCCTCACTACACTCCATCAGGTCACGGCAGAAGACGATCCCCTTGGAGGTGTTCAGTGAGGAGTGCGGTTGAACGACGACTTCCACCTGATCGAAAAAACTCGTCATCTGAAGGAATTTTTTGGCTTGGATGTGGTTTGCAGCCTCCACCAAGATAGTTCCATTCCTCAATTTGTTTACAGCTTTAGGTTGACCGCCTGAGGAAACAAACGCTTTGTTAATAAGGAAAGGACTAACCTTCGTTAGAGTTTTGCCCTCATCCTTATGACTAACGATTAGATATAGTGGAGTTGGAACGTTCATATTTTCAGCTCTTACTTTTTCTTCCACTTTCCTTTGTTTGATATACGATTCATTTTCAGAATCTGACAACTGTCGCTTTTTCTCTGGATCGTTGTCTCTTACTCCGAATTCTTGCCCTAAGGGTGGGGTGGTTTGAGTTTCCATAGATAAGGTCACCAGCGCATCGTGTTTTAGTAGTGCGGGCCGATTCACCGGGAGCGGGCATGCCCTCGGGTGTCCCACAAACCGTAGCTTGGGGGACAACCCTACCTCAGTTCCCCGAGGCCCGGTTTCCATCGATTACCCAAGTCGGGAATACGCGCACAACTTGGACTCGCACGTGGCAACAGGGGCTCCGACACCCCTGCCTACTGAACACTTCCTGACCAAGGACCGAAGTGGCTGGCTTCTGAACCAGTACATGACTTACGCCTCGGCAGAGACAAGCTCACATCAGCTCTCACCGACACCAGATAGGGCATCTAGTACCGGCTTAAAGTATATTTTTTAAGACTTAGCCTAATCTGTGTCGTTTGATTTCAGATGCCGAGGACTTATAAAAGAGATCCGAGGGCCAAACATCACCGCCCTGTTGATGAAAAAGCCGTAAAACGAGCACTAGATGCCGTGGCAAAAGGCATGTCTATTAGAAAAGCTGAAGAGCAGTTTAAAATCTCAAAATCAGCGCTGCACTGATACGCAAAAAAAGCAAGAAGTGGACGAGAGTTGACTTTTAACCCTTAACTACTACAATACGTCTCTCAGGCCACTTGAAAAATGAAAATTCCCGTAATTCCCTCGCGGCACCACTTGACCGCGTGTTCGGTTCAGTAGCTGTCAGTTTTAAGGTTATGTTTCAGTGCGTGGTGTGCCGCGTTCAAGGTTGCCTCGGTAAGCGAGTTCCTAGTACAAAGTGGCTCGAGAGACGTATTGTAGTGTTTACGTGAGTTTTTGACGGTGTCCAGTAGACGTGTTGTAGTAGTTTTGTTACTGATCTAAGGATTGTCCAAGAGTTAAATTAATTGGTTTTTGGGGTGGTTTTTTTAACAATGGCTTTAAATGAGCCTGGGAGCTCTTCCGGCGGATCTCAAATTCGCGTTACACGCCCAAAACGTCCCACGTTTATCCTCTCAATGTGCAAGTTTTCTTTGTGATCTAGAAGATTAAGTCAATGAGGAATTAGAAGATGAATTAGACGACACTGATAGCGTCCCCGATTTTGTTCTAGACAGTGAACATGATACTAGTACCGATCAAAGTGATACAGAAGGTGTTGATATAGCTCAGGTTTGTGGTAGGAATATTGGCATACAGGACGAAAATATAGACCGAGGTGAGGAACAGCCCGAGCAAGGTGTACATCAGGATGCATTATCAGAAACAGTCATCGAACAAATTGCAACAGAAGATGGTGGACAACAGGTTATAGTCCCAGCAGAAGTAGCCGTTGAATTACCTAGGCAAAGAGGGGATAGAACCTCCTTCTATGGAAGACGTACTAAACAAATGATAAATAAACTAATTCCAGCATTCAAATGGAGAAGGGAAACCTGGTAACCAAAATGTTCGGACCCGACAAAGAAAACATTGTCACCCAGTTGCCTGGTTTAAACCCTTTAAAGCATAGTGGTCCCACCACGGGATCACCCTTTTTGTTTATTTTCTGTTTCTAGCAGCACTGTGGTTCCGCCGTGGGACCACTTTTACTGTCTGCTTTGTGCTTCTATCTATCGGAAAAAATGTGAACTACGTCCTCAAACTCATACCAGCTGTTGCTAGCAGCCATTCAATCGTGGTTGTTCACTCCATACTGACAGATAGACGCTAACCTATGTTTTGGTGTTGTAAAACTACATTTAACATTTCATCTAAACAAGGTAAGTTCTCTTACATGGTTTTTATTGTTTATTTACTATTTCATATAGCTTCTAAGTCATTAGCTTTAGTCATAGTGCTAAAAATCTTGATCTTGCACTAAAATAAATGTGTGGTCCCGCCTTGGGACCACTATGCATGGTAAAGCTAAATTTGATAGAACGTATTTTTGTAAAGGTTTAAAACTACAAAATTGCACTTTTCACTATTTCTATTTTAATTTTTTAAGTTTCACTAACTAATATGTTCTTAGAACTTATGAATTTACTGAATAATTGAAAAATTTTGACAGACGTAGACTATTATAAGCATTTTCATATCAAGAAGACCATAATTATATAGGCCATTTTTGAAAATATATTGTAGGCCAATGTCTACTCGATAGCTTTCTTATTTTGAACTAGTTTTATACCTGAAAACCATTTTACAGTTATTTTTACAAAGTATGAAACCCGCTATTATTGTTTCAGATGGCAGATCCATCATTTACTCTAAATGACGATCAGATATACGAAATATTTGAAGAAATACCTTCAGATGGCGAATCCATCGATGGCCTTGACGATGATGATAGATGGGAAGAAGAAGAACGCTATCTACAGCAGGATGGCACACAACTCCCTGCATATTTGGAGGCTCAGACTGATAATGAATTGATTGATATCACAAATCTACCTCTTTTCATAGAAGATGAGATGGGCCAGCATGAGCTACCTCCTACTGATCCTGTTGCAATTGGTCCTCCCTCAAGATGATCCTGGCTCTAGTACAGAACCTCAAGACGATGACGTCATACAGTTTGATGATAATGATACACCGCTATGTCTAAGATATCATGAGGAAATTGGCTATATTTGGGGGGAAAAATATACTAAAAATAATAGTGACTTTACATTTCGAAAAACGTCTGGTCCCAGCCATGAGAATCTAAGCTCACCCATCGACTACTTTATGGATATATTTCCGGGAAGATTTAATAAATCGCATTGTGTTTCAGACAAAACCTGTACTGCACCCAAAAGCTACAGGGAGGTAGTAACTTTGTTCCAACTACAAATAATGAAGTTAAAGTTTTTCTAGGGATAAACATTTTGATGGGCATAAAACGTTTACCAAGTTATAGGGACTACTGGAGTGCAGATCCAGCAATACGAGACCCATTCATCTCTTCTGCTATGACCGTCAATAGGTTTGGATGGTTTTTGACTAATTTACACCTGAACGATAATACCAATATGCCAAACAGACAAGACCCAGCCTATGACAAGTTATTCAAAATCCGCCCTTTTTTAGACACTCTCTCCAGAACATTTTTGGAGAGCTACCAACCAAAGGAATTCCAGTCTGTTGATGAGTCAATGATCAGATTCAAGGGGCGTTCAACTCTCAAGCAGTATATGCCTCTAAAACCAGTAAAAAGAGGTTATAAAGTGTGGGTAAGAGCAGACGAATCTGGCTCTTTATATGTGAATTCCAAATTTACACCGGAAGATTACGGGATGGAAGAGCGGAGAAACTCCTAGGAGAAAGAGTCGTACGAGATCTTACCGAAAAAATAGTGGGAGAAAATCATAAGGTTTACTTCGATAATTTCTTTTCTTCGATGGATCTGCTGAAGGTTTTACAAAGCCAAAAAATCCAAGCCTGTTGTACAGTGAGAAAAGATCGCGTCAATTTGCCAAAATTTTTCAATAAAGACCAAAACATGAGAAGAGGAGACAGTGATGTAAGGTGTACTCTGGCTGGCCTAGTATGTGTCAAGTGGATGGATAAAAAAGCCAGTTATCTTCGCATCGAACTACCACGATCCGAATGAAAAGTCTTCAGTCAAAAGAAAATTAAAAAATGGCACAAAAGTAGATGTACCGTCCACTACATTAGTAAGTGATTACAACAAGCATATGGGGTATGTTGACAAGGCCGATCAACTCAAAAAATGCTACCAAATAGACAGAAGAAGTAGAAAGTGGTGGCATAGGATTTTCTTTAACTTCTTGGATGTGTGTATTGTAAATTCATACATAATGTTTTCGCAGCAAAGTGAAGGAGCCACTTTATCTCTGAAACAGTTCAGGATCAACTTATCACAAAGCTTGATGTCCAGTGACAAGACTAGAAATGGAAGCGGGAGAAAGAAGAAAAATACCATGTCCAGTTTCAAGAAAAATATTTCCACAGAAATCAGAAGCAGTGGAAATGTGCACCTACCTATACATATGAGTAAGAGAAGATGCGCCAACTGCAGCACAAAGGAGAATCCTCATCGTTCTTTTTGGGGTTGTAAAGCGTGTGATGTTGCGTTGTGTTTGACTCAAGAAAGAAACTGCTTTCTGAAATACCATTCTGCCTAGTACAAGAAAAAAGTTTGAATCATGCAACAATGCATCCAAATGTACATATTTTTCAATAAATTGATGTTTTTATTCTATTCAGTGCATTTTTTATGAAAAAAATTCCTGCTTATATAAGAACATGGTCTAGTGTGCTAGTGTGCATAGTGGTCCCATAGTGGAACCACCTATATAAAATATATATAACAAAAATTAAAAAAATAAATTTATATATAATAATGTTTATTTATATTCTAAATAACATAAAAACCAAATGTTGAGTCAAAATTTCAAGTAAAATGATTTACGTGCTTTAAAGGGTTAAAGAATCGTGCATTAAATCTTGGCTCCAATCCCGATGCGGAATCGGTGTGGGGGTTACTGATTACAGATGATATTTTGGACGAAGTCATGAGATGGACAAATGTGAAGATAGGTGCTATGAGGGGACATTATAACAAGCCAAACTTCTTATGTACATGATATTGATCTTGTTGAACTCAAAAGTTTTATCGGCCTCCTAATTTACAGCGCGATCTTTAAATCCGGAAATGAAGCAGCACCTAGTCTGTTTGCAACTGATGGGACGGGAAGGGAAATATTTAGATGTGTAATGTCTAAGGAAAGATTTTTTATTTCTCTTACAAAGTGATAAGGTTTGATAACCGTCAAGACAGGCATGAAAAGAAAAAAGGACATGAAGGAAGCTGCCACTGGAAAAATATTTTTATAAGTTTATAGAAAACTGCCAGTCTTGTTATAAAACTAGAGTTTCCGTGTGTATCGATGAAATGCTGGTCCCCTTTAGAGGACGATCATCATTCAAGATGTACATGCCAAAAAAGCCGGCTAAGTACGGAATTAAAATACAATGCTTAACTGACGCTAAAACTAATTACTTGTACAATGCGTTACATATACGTAGGTAAGGGAAGTGATGGAAAAGGTCTCACACCAGATCAACAACAAAGACTACTTATCCCAACCCAAGCCGTGCTAAAACTGATTGCACCCATTGAGAACCACGAAAAAAAAATGTAACAGCCGACAACTGGTACAGCTCAATTCAGTTGGTGCAAGAGCTCAGCAAAAAAGGCCTGATTTACGTTGGCACTCTAAAGAAAAACAAAACTAAAGTGCCAGAAGTTTTCCTTGCTGACAAAAATAAAGAATAAAAAAGTGCAATGTACGGTTTTGCTGAGAAAATGACTCTACTGTCGTATGTCCCTAAGAAATCAAGAGTTGTTCTCTTAATTTCTTCAATGCATTATGGACCCGAAAATGACAACGTGACTGGTAAACCTGAAATAATAGCTGAGTATAACCGTACTAAAAGGGGTGTAGACACACTTGATCAGATGTGTTCCAACTATTCTACTCAAAGGCGGTCCAGAAGATGGCTAATGACGATTTTTTCACAATGATAAATGTATCTGCAGGGGTCAATTCGTATGTTTTATACAAAGCATACTGAGAAACTCCAGATTTGACCAGAATAACTTTTATGAAAAATCTTGCAAAATCACTGGTGACACCACAACTATTACGTAGAATGGAAAGTGGGGGTCATGTAAAAGATGAAATGAAGCACACTATCAGGAGAATTTTACACATTCCACGACCAGAGCCTCGAGGAGTAGACGTCTTTCCAACCAGGAAAACTTGCTACACATGTGATCCAAAACTGAAAAGAAGAACCAAATACCCGTGCAGTGTTTGTGAAAAACCGATTTGTCTTGAGTGCGCCAAAAAAGTCTGTGTTCGGTGCCACACTGCTCTGAACGATCAGTGACTGCAAGAAGCACAAACAGGTGAAACATTACTTATATAGTACGTATTACGTTAAAGTTAATGTTCAAGTTGTATTACGTTTAGCCCTAATTTCCTATAACAATCCATTTATGTCAAGAAAATCTATTCAGTTTAGAAAAATAGGACAAAAATACTTCCTTTAATATATCCTTAGTACATTTTTTTAAATTTCTTATCTTTACACTGGATACAGTATTAGTAAATAAGTCCTTCATTATTTTGTCGCTTATAAAATAACTTAATAAATCATATACAAAATTAAAATGTTTTTATTTTCCTAATAGCTACCCAATACAAATTAGAAAACTCAAGTTTTTTACTCCAAAATTAACATTCCTATAAGTGTTAGAGTTAGAAATGTATTTTTGTATAGTTGAATATATTATGAACTACGAAAAAAAGTTTATTTCTCCCTCGGCTATTAAAAAATTTAATAGTAAAATGTAATTTTTTATATAACTTAACAATTTTTGTCTACTTTACAGAATATATACATATTATAACCTTAATTCTGTTCAATTAATTCAATTATGCACTTGGTAGTAAGAAAAATATCCATTTAATACAAAGAACTTTCTTTCCTTCAAATTTAAGCAATAATTTTTTTTTAATTTTGAAAAAAGGTGGCCTGAGAGACGTGTTGTAGTTGTTGTGTGACAAAAGTAAGTTGTAGTAGTTAAGGGTTAAAAAGAAAGGGGGACAGACCGCGTTGGACTCAAAGTTAGAGCAAGAAATCAGTGCTAGCCTATCTAAGTGTGGTGAATGGGGTTATCCTCTGAGTACATTTGATGTCCGGTGTTTTGTTAAGTATCATTTGGATAGAGAAGGGAAGAATGTATCAAAATTTAAAAATAACTTGCCTGGTGCAGACTGGGCTGATGGGTTTTTATCAAGACACAAGGCCATTCTGTCCCAAAGAATGTGCCAAAACATTAAAAGAAGAGCGAAATTATCTCCAAAAGTAATCCAATGACTATTTTGACGAGTTGAAGGACACTGTTACAGATGTTCCTCCCGATATGATAATCAATTATGATGAGACTGTGTTGTCCGATGACCCAGGCCGTCACAAACTAATTTTTAAAAGGGGTTGTAAATACCCTGAGCGAGTTATGAACGAAAGTAAGAGCAATGTGTCTGTGATGGTTGTTGCCATTGCTTCTGGCAAAATGCTGGCTCTTTACATAATTTATAAAGCCACTAACTTGTACGATTTATGATGCCAAGGTGGACCTCCAGGATGCTTTTACAACAGCACCAAGTCAGGTTGGATTGACGGAAACACATTTTTAGATTGGTTTCAGAGAGTTGTCATCCCGTACTGTCGCAGATCAAATGGGAAAAAAGTTGTAATAGGTGACAACCTAAGTTCACATTTGTCACAGGTTGTTATTCGGCTAAGTGAACAAAACAACATCCAGTTTGTTTTTCTGCCGGCTAATTCAACCCATTTGACGCAGCCCCTGGATATAGCACTGTTCGGTCCCATGAAAAAATGCTGGCGTAATGTTATGTAAGATGCAAAATTTCATGAAAGGAATAGCAATGCCTTTGATAAGAGATATTTTCCATCTCATGTGAGGAAAGCCCTACAAAAACTAGAGCCTAACTTGCAGAAAGACATCATTGCAGGTTTTGACAAGGCAGGAATTTTTCCTCTTAACCGAAAACGTGTGTTGAACCGGCTGCCCCCTGAGCTGTGTGAGGATGAAGATGTTGATGGCAGTCAGGCTAATAGCAGCACTAGTGTAAATGACAGTTTAACAACTTTCTTGAAAGAGATGCGTTCTGGTGATGGGAGTGAAAAACAAGCAGTAGGCCGAAAAAAGAAACTGAACATTCCGGCTGGCCGCAGCGTCACTCTTGCAGATTTTTGATGACCCTGACGAGGAAGAAACAGAAAATGAAAGATCTGAAAACGAAGATGTACCAGACAATCAAGAATTTTCTAATTAATGATTCTAATGAAGAAGGTTTTGATATGGAAAAGAGCGATGAAGAACGTTCTGAAGATTTAGCGGAGTGCATCAGTGAAGGAGACTGGGTGAAAGTGAGATTTACGTATGATAAGGGGGTAAAGGTTTTTATTGGGAAGGTTTTAGGAATCGAAGATGCAGAATTTATTGGGACATTCCTTCGGCAGTCCAGTAAATGTGACAATATTTTTTATTTTCCCAATGTGCCTCACGAGTTCCCATTTAACAAGGATGACGTTTTGGCAGTTTTAAAACCGCCACACTCACAGAGGGGACGGTAATTTTTGAATCCGACCCCCTAAAGTAGGCCAAAACAAATGTAAAAAGTGTGTCTTCATAAATTTTATTATTTTATATTGGCCTATTTAAAAACCATTGAAATGTAAGTAGCCTGTTGTAAAACTTTGTTACTTTACAAATAAAAACTTTGTACTTTGCAACGATTTTTCAAAATCATTTATCCTTATTTATGACAATATGTTTACAAAATAATGGTTAACAGAATATCTAATCATGTTTAATAACTAAAATGGAATAAAAAAAAATAATAAGTGTCCCTATACACTCCATAGTAACACCCAATAGGCATTTTAATGTAAAATAAATAGGTGTCCCTATTGACCCCAACCCTGGGGTGAATAGGAACAGTATTAATAAAATAAATATAAAAATCAGTATTACTGATTGAGAAAGGAGAGGGGTGTCATTAGATGCCTAGACATTAGTACCAACTATTAACCATGTGAGTTATGTCAGATGTCATTTGGATGTTAAAATATTGTTAAATAACTTTAAAACCTGTCCCTATTCACCCCGTATTACGGTATACTAACATGTGATATCTAAACAATAAGTGATATAAAATATTTTACAAGATACGCAACAGAATACTATGCCTTTCTTTTAAATTAATCCTGTTTGTGGAACATGGAGCTCTACTTTTAAGCATACACTACTATATATTTACATATGACATCTAAACAATGATGTAATATTAATATATCATATGATACACAACAGACTATTCCTTTCTTTTAATTTAGTCATATTTGTTGACCATTGACATCAACTTGTAAGTATGTACCGCTGCATACTCGCATATTACATCTAAACATTGAGTGATGTCAATATATCACTTGATACCCAACAGGATATTCATCATTAGTTTTAGATTATTGTTGATGACCATGGATTTTAACGCACATTCATAAACTACTGTATACTTACAAATAATATCTAAAGTATGAGTGATACATACACTCAATACATTCCTTTTGTTTGTGACTATTATTTCTTTGTTTTAAATTTATCATATTTGTCGCCCATTGAATCTCAACTTCCAAGCATAAACCGTACTCAGATATGATGTCCTAAACTATGAGTGAGGTCAATATACTATTGATACTAAACAAATAATTATTCCTTTCATTCAAATTAATCATAGTAGTAGGACATAGATCTCTACTTTTAAGCATATAATACTATATATACATAAGCATCTAAACAATGAGTAATATCAATATGCCATATGAAACAGCAAAATATTACTTCGTTTGTCAATTATACACAACATAATATTATTGCTTTGTTTTAAATTTATCATATTTTGTCGACCATTGATCTCAAATAGTAAGCATAAACTGTACTCAGATATGATGTCTATACTATGAGTGGAGTCAATATATTGGTACTAAACAAATAATTATTCCTTTCATTCAAATTAATCATAGTAGTAGAACTTTTAAGCATATCCTCTTCGTTCCATTCGTCGACCACAGTCGACATAAAACATTGTGTCGTAGGGAATTTTCTCTACGAGTTAAAAATAGGTTGGCAGCTTTGCGAGTAGTTTCATTCTACTGCCTAGAGGTAGCAGCACTCCCTGGATACTCTTGACAGTTGTTTTGTTGAGTTTGGTCATCATCACATCATTTGGAAAATGTCCGACCGGCGATATGAGCGTTCAGAGCGACTACGTCCATGTAAGTGCTTGTTTTTTAATACTAAATGTTAAATTCTTAGAATAAATCTAGGCTACATGTATTGTTTTAAGGTCTAAGGAAGACATTGATATAATTTTTTGATTAGTTTATGGATTTTGGTTGCCTTGGTAACGTTCGAAACTTGTATGTCTACCAGAGTCGACATTTGGAACAGGGGCAATCAGCAACAAACTAAACAACCTATGTTTACTGTTCCTGCTTTCTCATTTCTAACAACAAAATAGATTGTTATATTTGAGATAAATTAACATTGTATGTTATTTTTAAACTTATTATTTATTTTTTCATTTTTTTGTGCTAATTTAAACACTAGAATTTTGATTTTTGCTGACAATAATTCTTTGGTTTTTTTTTTTTAGATTCTAGTCGTTTTTGAAGATTTTTGTGGACAACGAATTAAATGGAGACGTTAGTGATCTAGAGATCAGTGATGATGAAGATGCTGATCCAGATTTTGAACCGGAAGAACCTATCCAGCAAGCGCAGGAGGAGACATCTGAAGACGACAGTGATTCGGAAGGTATGATTTTACTTTGGGCTTTACGTTAAAATAATATTAAAAAAACAACCATATTTCTCAAACCAGGGTGACAAAACGTTTTTAGGTTACATATTTTATTGGTTGGTACTCTAAAATTTGAATAAATTTATTTAACCTGGGTTTTCCAAACTTTAATAAATTCAATAATATTTGGATGTATTTACAAATAGGCTATGCAAAATTTATTATTGAATACTATGCTTAATATTTATGTTAGTAACAGACATTGATTTGTATTGTGTGTTGACAGGTGGTGTAACTCAGGTGGTGGCAAATCCTGCAATCGAACCTTCCACACGCATGGTTCAACCAAGAGGTTCCCAGACGATCCAGTGTGACTTCAGTAAAACCAGCTTGGCACTCACACTCAAGTAACTACTCCGGAGCAAAATGATGAAACCTTACCAAGTCAAACAAGAACTTTTTGGAAAAAACAGGTTAGTTTTGATCCACTACCTCCTGCTCCTGCTTACGAAGAAATAAATCAAAACGCACTCAATATACCTCCTCAAGATTACGTCAGCAAGTACATTTCCTGACGATATTTTCAATGTGGTTACTAACCAAACAAATCGCACTTACATCGAAAACAAAGGTCGTCCATTAATTTCCGGTCCTGAACAAACCAAAAAGTTTTTTGGTGCAGCGATCAAAATGTCGATTATGGGTCTCCCCACGAACTAGGATGTACTATGATGTTAAGACCAAGGTACCCTCGATAGCATCAATTTTACCACGGGACCTTTTTTTTTGCCATCAGAAACAATTTGAAGGTTGTTTACGACAATGAAGTGCCTCAGGATGAAAAAAAGCTACAAAGTTTTGGAAAGTTAATCCTATAGTAAAATCTGTCCGAACTGGGTGTCTTTTAAATAATAGAAGTCAAAACGTAGCAGTAGATGAACAAATGGTACCCTTTTTGGGGTCGATGTCCTGCAAGACAAGTGATAAAATCCAAGCCCAAATCCTTGTGGGATTAAAAAAATTTTTTGTTGCAGCTGCTCCAGATGGATTACCTCTAGATTTCTTTTTTTTACAATGGCAAGGGTGACCCGATTGTAGAAGATCCATCCTGTTCCAGACTTAACATTGGTGGTAAGGGCAGTCATGAAGCTGCTGAGAACTTTCCCCGCAGGGGGGTTTTCAGTTTACATGGATAGGTACTTTACATCCGAGGAACTACTAGACTTGCTCCACTCAGAACGAGAGGCAACAGGAACCGGTACACTCCAAAAACAGAGAATCCCCCCTAATTCCAAATTGAAACAGGATAAAATAATGAAGAGAGAGGGCAGAGGGTCTGTGGACCAGAGTGTAAGGTCAGATGGGCAGATAAGTGTGGTGAAATGGTTTGACAACAAGCCAGTACTGCTCATATCAAGTAAAGAGGGCGCTGAACCCATTGAAACATGCAGAAGATGGTGTAGAAAAAGAAGAGTTTTCGTTGAGGTGAACAGACCTTTAGTTGTACGACAGTAAAACTCACAAATGGGAGGTGTGGACTTTTTGGACCGCTTAATAAGCTATTACCCGCATTTCAGATAGGACTAGCAAGTGGACGGTAAGACTAATCATGCATTTCTTTGATTTTGCAATCGCTGCTGCGGGGTGGATTGAGTACCCAAGCCGCCGGGATCAGCGTGCCCTGGGTACAACCAAAAAAGGATATGCTAGATTTAATGGGCTTCAAAAGAGAGTACGCTGAGTTCCTGATTCCACGGACATGTTGGTGAGGGAACTGATGACAGTGACCCTGACTATGTCTGCTCTATACCCCCTCCAAGGAAGCAACCAAGAGTTGCACATCCACCAGATGCACTGCGAACCAAAAATGTTCTCCACTTACCGGAAATTCCCTACCCCTGCTAAGAAGAAACCGCTGTAGATTCCCAGGATGTAACTCAAATGGTGCGAGAGTTCAGTGCGCAACATGCAAGGTCTACTTGTGTCTACAGGAAAAACCGAAATTGCTTCAAAGCGTACCACGAGCTTTGAAAATTCCCATTTCATAAGATGATTATAACACCATTGTAATTTACAAACAAGTATACTGTACAATTAAAACACTTTTTACTTTATCTTTCTATGCTGATTATTCTTCCTTTGGTACAATTATAAAAGAATACTACTCGATAACGATGGGTCAAAAATGTAATGCCTATATTCCAAATGTCTACTATAGTCGACATCAAGCCATTCTGTATGTAAAACATATAAAAAAAAATTTATTTTTATTTTAATGGTCTTTGGTAAACATATAAAATCTAAAAATAAACAACAAAATAAAAAATTTACAAAATTTTTTTTAAATTTTTAAAGAGGGGA
>NW_025776700.1:0-135548 GCF_021130785.1 Homalodisca vitripennis
ACTAGTAACAATGAAATGTATGTGCAGATAAATTTTTATAGCTTATCTACTACCACGAACTCCAGGTAGTACAATCTCCTACACATGTATTGCATTAACAATCAACAACGTCAAGATATCGACACAATTGTCAATGAAACGTGTGTACAGATAATATTTATAGCCACACACTGCCACCAACACGAGGCAGTATCCGGTACATGTATTGAAACTTAGATCAATGTCGTAAAGTTATCGGCGAAAGTGGCAATGCAACCTTTGCACTGTACAATTTTAGTATTTATGTACTGCCAGAAACTCCAGACAAGATAACTCTTCTGTACATGTAATGTGACTGATAGCTAGAAGTATTGCATGGAACATTACATTGAACCTTGAAAACTTGAATCCTATCCGGTGACATTAACATCACATAATAAGATATCTTTTTGACGGTGTGTGAACTAGTATATTGATTGAGTATTGACTCATGCCAGCTCGAAGAAATACAATGCTATGAGTATTTGTATATAATTATAATAAACCTACGATGATAACCGCAGTGCATTGTGTAAGGTTGACCTCCATTTACTATTAAAGTGCAATACGTAAAATCCTACTCTCTGGTGATTTATCGCCGGAAATGCATTGCAGCCGCTTTACGTAATCAACGGAAATTGACAGCGGCACTTACCACACTTTAGTTGCACTAAGCGCAAATTTTGTGACGTATAATTTGTGAAACTAAAATACTCATAGACAGCCAAAATCTGAAATGTCTGGGTTCTTATATACTGAATATATTACCAAAATTATTCGACTTTAAGGCGTTGTAGTTGATGTATATAAAACGTGAAGATAACTAGACATGATATGACGATATATGTGAAGCTATTTTAAAACTATTCAAAATGCGGATTGAAAAAATCTAAAATGCCTAAAATATACTTTAATTGTAGAGATTTAATTATTGTTATGTAACTAAATCATTTTAAATTTTATAACATTATATTCAAAAATACTGACTGTGGCTACTTAATATATTTTAGGGCCTGAGAAAAGGCCATTGTTGTTTATATATCTCCACGTTATCTCGTAAACGAACTGACACTGTTCAAAACTTTTTTTTATATAAAAAAGGAGAGACCGATCCCCTTTTAAGCCGTCCGTCGTTATTATGTCCGTCCTCATGGGCCACTGGCCTGTGCGAGGACCTTATCAAACAGAATAAGGGGGAGAGTCGGTACCAGTACGAGGTAAATGAACCATGATGGTAAACGAGAAAATTTTAGGACAAACACTTTGTAAACAAACCGAGTACAATTGTAAAAGAATTTTACATGTGACATTTTTATTTACAGAGTAAAAAGAAATTATAATAGAATGGAAAGTCAATATAAAAAGAGTGTGACTATATTAGACTTCAGCGGTTTGTAGCACCCTACATACTCGTAAATCACTGTTAAATAAAGGTTAAAATATGTTAATCTATAATGTGGCAATATATCTCTAGAAAATTTTCATCAGTAGACTTTAAATTGTACATGAAACTTCCTTTCTGCATAGACTACTAGAAATGAGCTTTATAGATGTGTTTGCCCAATCGTGGCATCTGGCTGAGGAAGATTGAAACTTATCACTCAGTAGGGTGACACATTTTCTCTTTCGTCTTCCGGTAGTGAAAATGTCTTTTCTGTATTACTATCTGCCTGTACAGCTGTCCCGCAAGTTATCTGGAGAATGAAATGTGATATAAATTTGAAATTCTTCAAGCGACATCAGCGAAGCTTGCTTCGCGACTTAAGATACTCCTACGTTGTTTGCACAAGTAAACCATTAGAATAATTATTTTATTTACGAAGCAGATATAGGATTAGTCTTATTCTTTTATACTCTATAAAAATCACGTTTCACACACACCTTAATGTAATATAATGAAAGTAAGTAAATATATTAGAATGATGTAAATTGAATGTTTGTTTTATGAATATTGTAAATTCAAAAAATGTTACTAGATTTAAATAACAGTTTAAACGTGGGTCGTATGTTAACGAAGCTTAATTGAAGGAACGTGAATCCCACAGTCAAGGGTTTGAGCATTTCACCCCTGTTGCCAGAAAACACCATTTCTGTGATTACCTTTCTAGTGAAGACTGTATTCTGATGAATATTTCTCATCATTGCAAAATTTATTGGTCCAGGAGCCGTGAGTAATCTTCGCCGAAAGTAAATTCACGCAGTCTAATTTATCCTAAAATCTGTTGAGGTATGAAAAAATCTCGTGGTTTTCTAGGAATGGAATATTTGCCGTCAGCCACTATAGTAATTTTGGTGGAAGGCGAAATGGTATCGGAAAAGCATTACCCTTTGAGATTCGACATAAATTAATATGAGTAGCCTCACATATAAACCTGAACACAACGACTGTTTTCTGCCTCAGGTCGGTCTGGTTGATGATACACCCCAAGTCCTGTTCTACAGGTGGTGGGAGGGTGGTCACACTGAGGGTCCACTCACTGTTTCACCGATCAGCTTTTCAGGCCAATATATGTGGCCCACTATATTGCTCAGTTATGAAATTCAATCTCTCACTCAAAAATGGACTAAATTAATATTTCTCTATTTGCAGTACGTCATAAAGTTGTACACATCGTTCAGAATAATTTTTTTAACCGACTGTCAGTTACCACTATAACTGTTAACGTGTATCCTAACTACTTATTAAAACACTATACTAAATACTATATATAGTAAAATGCATTTGGTGGACACGAAGCTCGAAATATGTAAACTATTTTATATTATGTCGATATTAGAGGCATACCAAAGACTGATTGTAGTTTTATCCTGCAAATAAAAATACTTTTAAAACTGCTCACCATATAAAATTAAAACATGTTTCTTGGTTCGTTTAAAAACAAATAATGAATAACTAATCTATCAGATTTAAAAAAAATAAGCTTAACAAGCTTTGTAAATTATTTGAAAAATATGTTTTAAATGTCAGTCTTTTAAGAGCCGACGTACATGGTTACGCAAGCTCTGAGTGGTATCGTATAACCAAGCCGGCCACTATACGTTGCCGGCGAGCTGAGAGGACAACTATCTGAGACTTCATCCAAACTGAGCTAGAGATCAGGTTAGGCAACATAATTGGCATCCGTATCGCAAGGAAAAATGTTAATAAATGACGTTTTATCGTATCGTATTTATCTTAGCTTGGCAAGCTTAAACACAACCGCCATAAACGATAATAAATGTAAGCCAGCATCATCTAACCATATACCAACACTGAACCTGGTACTTCTAGTATTTGTATCTAGTTATCTGACGATGATGTATTACTTTCAGTCTGACATAAATTTACTTCAATGTTTACTCATTGCTGAGCGACAATAGCATAACGTTTTTTTGTGAAGTGCTAGATCTTTACATACAGTTTTAGTTATTTTCTATATGTATTGAAAACGTACAATAATGGTCATAGCATTCGTACACAGCATTTCATGTGTATATATCTTTAATAGTATAAAACTATGAAAAATCAGTCTATTTCCGATTTCATACACTTTTTGATTACTGAATACAGAGTTTTTGAGTGAAAAAACAAGTGTTATTACAGAAATAAAAACATTTCTGTCCATAGAGAAACTAAATAACGAGGCAACAACCATCAACTTCATCCACATTGTTTCTACTCATCTGTGTACACATGTGCTGTTGTATTTTATACAGAAACATTGTGATCACAGTACTGTCAATTAAAACTCTACCAACAAGCACAATGAATGTATTTTCTAAACATCTAACACGCACTATAGGTAATAATGATTTTAACTTATCTGATTACACGATTTTTAATATCAATATTGGTATTATTATTAGCAATAACAATTTATTTTCAAGTATATTTTAAATTTCGTTATTAAAAAAAACTGTTTGTGGATACTCATAACTATTTATATTATATCTACAAAAGTAGAGTTTGTATATGCTCTGAACATTCTGCTTGCCAATTAAGACAGTTTCAATGATACCACTACAACACGTATCATTTACTATTAAGTATATTAAACATAAAGCTATAATTTCTCAGGAACTTTTAAAATATATTTATTCATCTACGGATATAATCGTACCTATTACATGTCTATATACTCAATTTACCACTTCGTCGTTAAGATTTAAAATAGTTTTCACAAGAATTTGACATTAAACCTAGAACTTTCTAGACCCATTAAAAAATTTAATGAAAGGATGTACGGCTTATAACTTCTCTCAGGACCCAAGAAAGAGCTGTTTTTACATGTCAAATCTACTCCAAGTTCCAACTATATAAACATCCTCAAATAACATCCAAACAGCAGTAGTAATTATAAGTTTAAAACTATTTACAAAATATTAATTTAATATTTAACGAGTATGTGCCAGTCCTCCAAGAGCACTGATAAACTTTAGTTTTTTCGATCAAAACTTAAAAACATCCGTTAAACATTCACTGCTCTCCAAGATTAATCGTCACTCAATCTAAATTGAACATATTTTTCACATCTTTGTTAACATTTTGAAGATAAAGGAGGTTATAACTCATTCAGGTCTATAATAACCAGCCTATCTTGCAATGTGTTATTGCCACACATATGAAATAATTGAACATGAAATAATTAATAGAGGAACTCAGAGTTATTGCCCTACAATAACATCAAAGCCACTACTGTAAGGAGCTCATGTGTGCTGTAAGGGAAAGTACAGGGGTGCAGGGTAGTTTATAGCGAATTCCTCGAACTAGCTATTCCCAAAATCGCCTTTATAATTTCCCCACCCCTATACTTGAGTGAATTCCAAGCCTAGTGTCACCTCAATGTCCCAATTGTGTACATGTGCCTTATTCATGTTAACAGAGTGGTTATTGTAAACAGTGTAGTCAACACAGTTCATTTATTTTAATCAGTACTCGTAATTCAGGGAATCATCAAAATATATTGATAACTATCGTACTTTTAACCTGTTCCAACTAAAATACTTACTTATTATTTAACTCAATTTACTAATTTATAGTAACTGCTAAAAGGCCCCCATCACTTTTTCATTTGTGTTTGTCAGGTATTATGTTATTGCATTTAATTTCTAATGAAATTAATTGATAACTACTAAAAAACAACACAATTAATAATAATAAGCAATGTTACGATCATATTAAAACAATTACAATCTAATGTGTAATAATACTAATGTTTTTATTTTTAACTAATGTTTTAAAATAGTCTAGTTACTCTAGTAGACAAAGGTAAAAACTAAAACTAAATAACATGATTATTAGCACTAAGCAAACTTAACACATTACTTATTACAAAAATTATGTAATAAAAACATTTAAGGTAATTACAAATTAAATACGTATTGTTATGTTATAGATCTAAAACAAAGTAAATTTTTATTATACAAGCATGTGCAATGTTGTTAGAAGAGGATGAAAATATAAACACCTTTAGGCCTACATGTGATCAGCGCTGTGAGACTATCGACACACGTGACAATGTAGATGTTGTACAGTAAAATGTTACAACCTACCCACTGACACTACCGGCAGGCAGTATAAACACCTTTACATGTATTCCACTTGTGATCAGCGCTGTGAGACTATCGACATACGTGACAATGTAGCTGTTGTGCAGTAAAATGTTACAGCCTACCCACTGACACTACCGGCAGGCAGTATAACAGCTTTACATGTATTCCACTTGTGATCAGCGCTGTGAGACTATCGACACACGTGACAATGTAGATGTTGTACAGTAAAATGTTACAACCTACCCACTGACACTACCGGCAGGCAGTATAAAACACCTTTACATGTATTCCACTTGTGATCAGCGCTGTGCGACTATCGACATACGTGACAATGTAGCTGTTGTGTAGTAAAATGTTACAAACCACCCACTGTCACTACCGCAGGCAGTATAAACACCTTTACATGTATTCCACTTGTGATCAGCGCTGTGAGACTATCGACACACGTGACAATGTAGCTGTTGTGCAGTAAAATGTTACAACCCACCCACTGTCACTACCGGCAGGCAGTATAAACACCTTTACATGTATTCCACTTGTGATCAGCGCTGTGAGACTATCGACACACGTGACAATGTAGCTGTTGTGCAGTAAAATGTTACAAACCCACCCACTGTCACTACCGGCAGGCAGTATAAACACCTTTACATGTATTCCACTTGTGATCAGCGCTGTGAGACTATCGACACACGTGACAATGTAGCTGTTGTGCAGTAAAATGTTACAAACCACCCACTGTCACTACCGGCAGGCAGTATAAACACCTTTACATGTATTCCACATGTGATCAGCGCTGTGCGACTATCGACATACGTGACAATGTAGCTGTTGTGCAGTAAAATGTTACAAACCACCCACTGTCACTACCGGCAGGCAGTATAAACACCTTTACATGTATTCCACTTGTGATCAGCGCTGTGAGACTATCGACACACGTGACAATGTAGCTTTTGTGCAGTAAAATGTTACAACCCACCCACTGTCACTACCGGCAGGTAGTATAAACATCTTTACATGTATTACACTTGTGATCAGAGCTGTATGGCTATCGACACACGTGACAATGTAGCTGTTGTGCAGTAAAATGTTAGAACCCACCCACTGTCACTACCGGCAGGCAGTATAAACACCTTTACATGTATTCCACTTGTGATCAGCGCTGTATGGCTATCGACACACGTGACAATGTAGCTGTTGTGCAGTAAAATGTTAGAACCCACCCACTGTCACTACCGGCAGGCAGTATAAACACCTTTACATGTATTCCACTTGTGATCAGCGCTGTATGGCTATCGACACACGTGACAATGTAGCAGTTGTGCAGTAAAATGTTACAACCCACCCACTGACACTACCGGCAGGCAGTATAAACACACCTTTACATGTATTCCACTTGTGATCAGCGCTGTGAGACTATCGACACACGTGACAATGTAGCTGTTGTGCAGTAAAATGTTAGAACCCACCCACTGTCACTACCGGCAGGCAGTATAAACACCTTTACATGTATTCCACTTGTGATCAGCGCTGTATGGCTATCGACACACGTGACAATGTAGCTGTAGTGCAGTAAAATGTTACAACCCACCCACTGACACTACCGGCAGGCAGTATAAACACCTTTACATGTATTCCACTTGTGATCAGCGCTGTGAGGCTATCGACACACGTGACAATGTAGCTGTTGTGCAGTAAAATGTTACAACCCACCCACTGGACACTACCGGCAGGCAGTATAAACACTTCTACATTTATTGCACTTGTGATCAGCGCTGTTAGAATATCGACACACGTGACAATGTAGCAGTTGTGCAGTAAAATGTTACAACCCACCCAACTGACACTACCGGCAGGCAGGAAGTATTGCTACTGCTACTACAATCATGAGCTCCATACAGAAGATCTAATAACGTATTTTGTCTCAAATATATCAGTATTATTTTTAGCGTAAAATCTCACTGACTTGGCCTAAAATCAACGGTGTAAAATTTCTCCTATTCTCATTATATTTTGATACCTAAATCACCACCCATACTGTTTTATATAATTAGGATCTAATCTTGAAAAAATTTCAATTAAATTACGAAATTTCAGTTACTCCAAAACGCTTTGAAGTGTATAAAGAGTGGTCTAGTGTTTGACAAGTTTACTATAGTCATTCATTCAGAATATTGGCAGTATTCAGAACCTGCCAGATTATTTCACTAAATTAATATTATATTCTACCCTATGTACAAGATAAAACTTTTTTAAGTATACGTTTAGCATTATAAAAGTAGCAGTAATGGCTTTAGATTTGAAAAGCAAATTTAAAACTTAACTAGGTTTGTACGAACAAAATGAAGAAGTAAATGAGCCTGTCAACAAATAGGCACAAATGTTATCTAGTTCGAATGTTTGGTAAATATTAAAAAAAAATACTAAACAGATTTCTAAATTAAATATAAAAAATATATAATATAATAAAAACAAGAAAAAATTTACATCCTGTGAGAAACATTCTCAATAATATAAAATCAATGCCATAGTTATGCTGGTACACATATGATTATTACAAAGTATTAACAAAAGCAATGAAACAAAACAAGGTAGCAAAAGATATATTTCAAAGTTATTTCTTAAGTTATTCAATTTAAAAACACATTTAAAGGTGTCAACAAATTGTTTCTGTTCAAACTAAAGTAACAGACGACTCCGTTTTCTTCTTGGACAGCAGTTTACTTAACCACCTCTGGGGCAGTTTCCGGAACTTTCCCCTAAATTTGTACTTGAGGTTGATTGACCGGAACAGTACATCCGGATTATAGTTTCAATACAAGCAATATCAAGTTCTATGATGGTGCATGTAAATCTATGAGATGTAGCGGAGCATTAACGAATATTTTTGTAACCATTTTTACAAATACTACAGATTTGTAAAAATAAAATAAATCTGTAAACTGAGTTTACAATCTCAAGCAAAATGTGATATATTAACACATGAAGCATAATGAAATGTTCAATATACTTGAAATGTATACAACTTCAGTAAAGGGACCTTATAATATGTTTATGATTTTATTTGAAAGTTATAAGAAATTGCGTTACCCTTGATAGAACTTGGATGATTGTGATAATCCCTTCTGGCAATCGACGTTTAGTTAATACTGTCTTCAGTCATTGAACAAATTGTTCCAAATGAAATTATTGCATAGTGTAGGTGAATTAAAAGCATCTCAACCACTTCCTTGTAATCACTGAAAGAAATAAAAATATAATTTTAATTTGAAAAACGTTACATACTAAAGTAATTTTCCTGGTAAAGAGGTTTTGTTCAGTAAACGTAACATCTGGCGTAACATTATTTACCTTCGCTTGAGTGTAATTGGTAAGAGAACTGTCTCAGTGTAAACTTCCAGCACTAAAAGGGACCCTGTTTGTCAAAGTCAGCTCCGGAGAACACAGTGAGACGATGTTCTGGAGAAACTGGGAACCAATAAGACTTTAATTGCTACTTTTCCCCCGGGCCCTGCAGTCAGCGACACGTTTTACTGCTGACGTGAATGGCTCTCTTCCTTCGCTCTCGCACGCGAACACACTTACCTGCCTGTAATTTTTTTCATATTTCCAACAAAAGTTTGATGAAAAGACTGCAAACTTTTTACATGTGACAAAATTAAACTGCACTTATTATTCACGTAAAACGCAATTAAACCTGGTGATTTGCGTTGGAAATCCCAATTATAATTCTTCATAGAAATATGAAACGCAGTTTAAAATGTAGTAATCATTATAATTATCAATTTAACACTAACATCTCTTTTTTTAATCTATTCTAACACCATCACAATCCACTAAACAATATTTCGGCCACTCTTATTTCGGGAGATGAAATCAAAACACTCTAAGGAAGCCTTTTCGTAATTGCTCATTCTAGACTTGGATTTATTCCAGGATTCAAGTGTCAATAAACCAATACAAATGAATATCGACGGACGTAAGAAAACAAATTATCTACACATCCAATAAAGTAAGTTTATCACGTTTGTTCTTGTCGCTTATTACTAAAGTGTTATATGTTTATTCCGCTATTTTCTGGTTGCCATCATCGCTACCAATATGAAAAAAAATTATTTTAACTTTCTTAGACCAAGAGGAACAATATACTAAACTTAAAGTCCCTACGACGGTTTTTATAAAAACCTAACTTTCGTGTTGAGATTTTACAGCGTAGCTCAAGCTAGGAGCCTACAGCAATGTAGGAGTAAAACTATACATTGGATAATGTTCATCCCGCTCACGATACTCGAATATTATGATACGTTAAATAGATATAACCCTATTATGATTTTTTGTTGTTGTTAATAATGTAACATTATTACCAATTAAGTAATTAAGTTATTCGAGTCAAACAACTCCACGCGAGCTCTAACTTAACTTTAAACAATCTTTTTTCAGGTACGCCTTCGAGCGGCGCTAGATACCTATCGATTCGCGCAGGGATAGTGGAGATCAAAACCGAAGATACCACAGCAACGCGCTACAAACCTGATTGGTTACTTCCGACTGGTAGGTTGGCAGCACAAGTCCTGGTCGGGTGCGATGTTTTCGGCACATAGCGGTACGCAACATCGCTGAACGTTTAGTGATCCACTGCAGTGGGCGAGGTAGTGATGTCTCGCGATACGCGTACCTGCGACCTTTTCTGTGTGTCCAAGTCCAAGTCTGTACGATTGTGGAGGGGTGTCCTCCACGTCTAGTTGGGCTTCTGCCGTTGTCTGGCTTTTACCCAATGACTATACGGGTCATAGCCCTAGCAGCTCTCGCTGCCTGTCAGTGGTCTAGTAGTGTACTGTTGGTAGTTAGTCCGTCAGTCGTCCGTAGGAAGACGAAGTTGGGGGACCTCCTGGGCACGTAGTGTCCGTAGGTGTTCCCACGGGCGAGGATTCTGCAGCCTCTTCGAAGGTGGATGTCAAGCGGTCCACGAAGCACCTGATGGTCGGGATGTTGGCGGACTCTCTGATCACGGTGTTCCTCACGAACCAGGGCGACCCAGTTGCCTTCCGGAGACACACGCTCTGGACCGCGAGCAATTGTCTCCTGGCGGTCTTGGAGGTGAGGTGGTACCAGGCAGGGGCCGCGTACGTGAGCACTGGTCGCGTGAGGGCCGTGTAGAGGAGGACTTTTGTCCTGGTCGGTAGCTTCGTGGAGTAGAGCAGTGGGCTGATGCTTGCAAAGCCCTTCCTTGCTAGGCTGCAGGTTTCTCGTGACGTGGGGTGTCAGTGTCAGTCGACTGTCCAGGAGTACCCCCAGGTACTTGACTTTCGTCTTCCATGGAATGTTGTCTCCGCCTAGAGTCAGATGTCGTCCATCGGCTTGCCTCGGTCGTCGGGTGAAGTTTATAGCTTCGCACTTGTCCACGTTGACTTTTATCCTCCACTTGGTCAGCCAGGGCTCCAGAAGATCCAGCTGTCGTTGGAGGTATATTCTGGCCATCCTCAGGTTGGCAGAGGTGGCCGTCAGCAACGCGTCATCTGCGTAGAGAGACAGCTGTACCCTCGGGGCGACTGGGAAGTCGTTTGTGTACCACAGGTACAGTATCGGCCCAAGTACCGACCCCCTGTGGCACACCGGAGGAGACTGGCCGTGACGTGGAGGCTGATCGTGCAACATGGACGGAGAAAGTCCGACGGTGGAGGTAGCTCCGGAGTAGCATGAACATCTTTCCTGGCAGCGGAGACTCGGTCAGTTTGAAGAGTAGGCCCTCGTGCCACACTCTGTCAAAGGCCTTGCTGACGTCTATCAGGACCGAAGTGGAGTGGTGCTTCCTCTCGATCGCCCCTGAGAGGTGGTTGATGACTCGGCGAAGTTGTTGGGTGGTGGAGTGTCCACTCCGGAAGCCGAACTGTTCGGTCCTGATAGAGTTGAAAAACTCCTCTGGGAACCTTGACAGGATGATCCTCTCCAGGATCTTGGAGAGCACGGGCAACAGGGAGATTGGCCTGTGGTTCTCCGGAAAGAGGGGGTCCTTGCCAGGCTTGGGGATCATGATCACCTTGGCGTCCTTCCAGATGGTGGGGAAGTGTGCCAGGCGCAGGCAGGTGTTGAAAATACAGGTGATCGTGACGATCACCCAAGCCGGCAGGTTCTGCAGGGCTGGTGTTCCCAGGGAGTCAGGGCCGGGAGCTTTCTTCGGGCGAAGTCGTCGGATGTGTTCATTCACCTCGAGTGTGGTCACGAGTGGCAGTGGGTCTGTGGAGTCAGGAGAGTAGTCCTCGAGGAAGTTTTCGACCGCCTCGCAGGTGTCCTCGTCGTAGATGTCTGCGTGTGGAGAGAATTGATCTTCCATGGTGTCGGCAAAGGCTTCTGCTCTGTCCTCGGGGGAGTAGACGATTCCACGTTGTCCGTGGAGAGGACGAATGGTCTTCTTTTCCCCTCGGAGAGCCTTGGAGATCTTCCATATGCCGCCGACACCACCGTCAGCCTGGTGTTCCACGTAGTCATCCCACGCGGCCGCTCGGTGTTCTGCCAGGAGGCGTGTGCATCTCCTGGCTTGGCGGTTGAAGGTGTGCTTGGCCGTGGGGACAACGGGACTGCTGATACTCTCTTCGCAGTCTACGGCGCAGACGTATCTCCTCTCTCAAGTCCTCAGGTAGAGGTGGAGTGAAGTTTACCCGTGAGAGAGGTGATGAGGAGACGGTCACTGCTTCCTGGAGGGTGTTTGTAAGTTCCAGTACTTGACGGTCTAGCTGGTCTGATGACTCGGCTGGAGTTGGTGGAGGCCGAGGTCTGTCGGCGAGGTAGTTTGCGTACCTGTGCCAGTTGACCTTGGTGGAGCGAGCTGGAGGGTAGGCTGGAGCTCCATCATCAGGCAGGTCGAAGACAACTGGCACGTGGTCTGACGAGAGGTCGGATACGGCAAATACCTCGATGTGTCCACTCAGTGATCCAGCTAGGCCGAAGTCAAGAATGTCGGGTTGAAAAATGTCCGTTTGTGGTGGTAGTGAGTCGGTTCTGTAGGGGCCAGTAGTTGGACGTGGTGACGGTTCTCCAGGAGACGTTTGAGGACTTTTCCGGAGTTGTTGGGCCTCCGGCATCCCCAGTCCGGGTGCTTGGCATTGAAGTTCCCGGCGACGAGCGCGGGGGAGTCAGGACGAAGCAGGGCGTCCAGGCAGCGAGGTTGAAGCTTCCTCCCAGGTGGGTTGTAGAGAGAAGTCAGCTCTAGCTCCGACCCGTTGTGGTGGACAGCGATCCGGGTGAGCTCTGCCCCCAGAGCAGGAGGTGTGACTAGGAGCCGGTGAGCCACTCGCCGGTGGGCAAGAATCGCTGTGCCGCCGCTTGCCCTGATGCCCTGAAGCTGCCTGTCGGTGCGGAGCACCTGGTAGTTGGGGATGCTGAATTTGTCCGTCGGCCTGAAGTGTGTCTCCTGGAGAAGTGCCACATCCACGTCCATGTCAGTCAGTAGTTGGCTGAGTTCCTGCCGCTTTCCCGCTGCCCCGTCGGCGTTCCAGCTTACAATTCTGAGTCTACCCATGGGTGGTGTTGAGTAAGTCGAGTAGTCTCGACATTATTCCAACCATGGTGGTGAGTTGGGAGAGGATCTCCGTGATCCCTGCCTTGAGATCCTGAGGCAGGGTAACAGCGGGCTGCTTAGCCGCGGGTTCAGTCGTGGGTGGCAGTGGGGCTGAGGTGTCTGCGGTGGGTGTCGCTTTTGGCATCTCCAGCCTGACTCGTGGCGTGGGCCTCGGCCTAGTTGGGGTGGCAGGTGCAGGAGCGCTTTCCTTCCTGGTAGTCTGGCTGGTGGAGGGTTTCTGGTGCTCCGGAGCCGGGGTCTGTGGTGGAGTGTGGGGTCCACGATTCGCCGGGTTTCGAGGGAGGCAGTGGCGGCGGCGACTTCTCACTCGCTGAAACCCATCCTCGTCTGTGTCCTCCTCGGATGTAGGGCGTGGGACGTCTCGCTGATTTGGAGGCTCGGCCTTGGCGGGTGCGGCCCTCCGCGGTGCCTTGGCTGCGGCGGCATAAGAGAGTTGCTTCTCTCTCTTGAAGCACTGGCAGCCTCGGTAGTTGGCGGTGTGTCCTTCACCGCAGTTACAGCATCTGGCCGGGGCGGATGACTCCTTTGGGCAGAGGCTGGACGGATGTCCCTCTCCACAGCGGACGCAGCG
Organism: Homalodisca vitripennis; assembly: GCF_021130785.1. Lineage (NCBI taxonomy): Eukaryota > Metazoa > Arthropoda > Insecta > Hemiptera > Cicadellidae > Homalodisca > Homalodisca vitripennis. Next base: position 13,695 of record NW_025776700.1, read on the forward strand.
GAGCTCTCGGTGGCAGTGGTTTGAGCCATGCCCGAAGCCCTGGCATCGATGACACTGGACCGGTCCCCCGGGCCTAGTGTATTTTCGCACTTCCAGTCTACAGTGGAACAGAGTGCGTACACTGTAGACGTCGGATGGTGGCCGGAGTCCGTCTCCTCCACTCAGGGTCACAATCCAGAGGCTGGTGAGGTGGCCTCTCCTGGTCTTAAGAAGTTTTGCCTCGACGATGCCGTAGTTTTCGCACTTGAAGGCCTCTGAGACTTCTTCAGGAGTAAGGGTGGCCGGGAGACCCCTGATGACCACTTTCATCAGCTTCTCGTTGGCCATGGCGAAGGTGTGAAACTTCAGCCCCTGATCCTGAAGGTAACGTTGCAGGGACCTGAAGTGGGCCACGGTGGAGGTCTTGAGGCGGAGAGTTTTGGCCGTGCAGACGGCCTCTAAGTCTCCTCCCAGCAGCTGTCTGAGGGTCACCGCGTGGGAGCCCCACCCTTTGGGGACGTCCATGATGATGGGAGGAATGCGGGGGCCCCGCTCAACCTCCATGTCTTCTCCGGCAGCGGTGTCCGTCCGTCGATTCTTCGGCGGAAGAGACGGAGCTGGGGCCGCATGCCGCTTCCGCAGGCCCGCGGCAGGACGGCCTGATGAGCCGGAATTGGCCCCAGGGGTAGCTGACACCATGGTCTGGGCCACTGGGGTTGAGATCCCCGGTGTTGTAGAGTGGCCTTTAGAAAGGCCTTTTTGGGCCTCAGACCGGCGCAGGTTCCCCTGGCACTTAGTCGCTGCACCCTGGCAGCTTTCCGGGGTAGTCCGGACTTCACCCGGGCCCTGACAAGTCCCGGGTGGAATAAGTTTGCTGGCCTGAGCAGCAGTGCGGTGCTGGGATCCCGCGGCCCGGTCGGCTGACCGGGGCGGGCTCACCTGGCACATCGCGTTACAGGTCTCCGGTAAAAACCGGACTTCACCCGGGCCCTGTTCTCCCGTCCCGGGTGGAATGGTGTTGCTGGGACGTCCAGCGGTTGGTTGGCCTTGTAAAAGGCCATTTGGGCAGACAGCGCCGGGGCCCGCTTGGCAAGCCGCGCGGGACCCCAGTAGTGTCGCCAGCGGCTCCGGTAAACCGGCTCCGCCATCTGAGACCGCCGAGGCAGATCCCTCTTCATCCATCTTCATACGTGGTCGCTCTAGTAGAGTAGTTGACTCGTCCACGTCTCGGAGCAGAATTTTCTGTGTGATGATCCAATCGTAGTTATTACTAAGAATAATTAATGAACGGGAATAGCAGATAAGAAATCGCTGTGGCTGGTAGGTAACAGCAATCGCGGCTGCGATTCCATCTCTGTAAGTTATTAAAAGATATAGCGCTTAGGATTTCGCCGTATTTAATGTTTACCTCTCCTCTCAAAAGAAATCAAATCGCCAATTAGTCAAAAATTTACATAGCAAACGCCATTTATTAAATATAAAATGTTTCATTCATCCTACATCAGGTCTATATTTAAACCTATAATTCAAAAACTTACGACCCATTTATTCCAAGCCAATTACACCCACTTCCAGCCTTTCAGTAATTTTCCTCATCGAGTTGTCTCCCAGTTAAATGACAGAAACTCATCAAAACTTAAAAAGCGTTTTGACACAAGGTAGAATTTGAGACGAGCTTTGACACATTGAGCGTTGACGCATTTTTAATTGAGTTTGCCAATCTGTTTGTAAAATGAACACCTGCCCGTGAAGGCAAATTTTCATAAACCATCGTTCCATGCATTCCCGTATGGTAGTCATCTGTGCACTTGACTCAGATCCATGTACGTCTCATCCTTTGGTTAAGGCACATTTAGACAAACAAAATAAGGGTTGTATAAGGTGTGGAGACATGGCTAAGTCAACATTTGACACTATTTGAATAATGTCCTGCACGAATCTCTAAAATTTAAATTAGCTATAATTACAAATTACTTTTTTGTTATTTGGAAGCTCTCATAAAATGTTTCTTTGCATAGGATTCCACAATACGATCCCATTCAAAACCGTCTAAGAGAATAAATTAAGCCATAAAACGTCTTAATCAGTACACTACTCGGGCAATAGTTTGCCTAAGATCATATGAAATAAACTCTCTTCTTGTTAACTCGCAATTAAAATGTATCTATGAAACTTGTAAGAAATAGACTTCCTCTAATAATATATCTGCGAAAATAACAACAGGATCACTTTCAATATCCATAAAACGTATTGAAAAGTTCAGACCATTAGATTTTGACGAGTTTTATTTGAATATTGAGGCTATTGAAATGTTGGACACAACTGATAAGGTCAACAAAAGCCTGTAGTTCCAAACTTTGTTTTGAACTCCCTCTAAAACATAGAGACGTGTTATTTGTGTACTGCACAGACTTTCCATGCAGTAGTGATCATTCATTGTCATTGACATATATCAGGAAAGGATTGTACTGAGTATTGATCCCTGGAGGACTCCATAGCTCAGTGCAGTAGGTTTTGAAATTTGAAGTTTGGACGACCTGTGTTCGTGGTATATAAATGAACGTTTTTATAGTAATTTAACATTCATAGAGCTTTTTAATGAATGCAAATTTATTCTTTTATGTTAATAATTGTGGTTATTTAAACTTTCTACTTGATCCCTGTTTTAAAATTATCAACTAAATATGCTTTTCGTAATTTTTTAGGTAAAAATGTATTAAAGGCTTCTAAGAATGAAGTTTGTCGTTCTTAATATTTTTATAAACTATCATTGTAACTGTTAAATATATTTCTCAATTTTGAATGTTAAATATGATTTCTACAATAAATTCATAATTGTAAAATTATTGAAATTTAAATATTTAACATATACACAAATATAATCATGGAATATTATACTGTACCAACAATGTATGCAGAAATCGCAGAGTATTAGATTAAAATCGCTTGTTTTTAAAAGTATCAGTAGCAGTTATACCTGCTACTAGAAAATAGCAGGTAAATCCCATAACTACTACTACCATAACAATATCTGTGAGTGCGCATTCGCAACTGTTTCAACTGCGCATTCAGTCTAGTATTTGTTATTATTTAACTGTACCTGTTTATGTCAAAGTAATTGCACTTTGTTAAAAGCAGCTCAGAGGAAAATGCCGCTTGGAAAATTATGATAATATTATGATAACGTTTTAGATACAAACACATGCCGAACACAGTAATTTAGTAAATAAGTACTTATTACGAATGCGTTGCTTAAAATAATTACTAGTTGTATCTAAGTTGTAGTGAGACTTTTGCAAGATACGAATATTTCAAATGGAGGAATATTAAAAATATTTAAACTTAACAAATCTTAATTTCTTTTAATTTTTCAGAAATAGCTAAAACTCGGTGAAATCAACAACGTAAATAATTTAAATTTCATTCTGATTTCGTTCAAAGCAACTGACAAGAGGATGATGTTGACCTGATTACAATTTTCATTCGTTTCGTTTAGTTTTGTGCAAATAAGCTTTACTAAGAAGCCTATCCACATCAATGGGGTCGACAATGTGATAAATAAATTTTAAGTCAACTTTGATCGAAGTTTTTAAAATAGTTAAAGAAAAAGTCTAGGTCCCTAAAAGGGTGGCCAACAGATATGTTATTTGAATTAAATTACTATTTCGAGTAAATGGCTAAAGAACAAGCTCGGCACTCTCAACGAAGAATATATTTGTTTTTTTATATCAATTTTATTACAAATTTATTTGGATCCTTAATCATGGAAAGTATTTTAAAAATGTTATTGATAAACTGTTATTTAAAAATTACTATATTTAGTTAACAGCCACTTTAATCCAAGGAAACTTGAGTTCCACAGTATTTAATAGAGTTAATCATTTGAGAACACATGTGGACAGGAGTAAGCTGGAGCATGTGATGTTGTAGGATGGGTTAACTCAAAATTATCAGCACAAAGGCCACTAACAGCATTACCGTTATTCATTAGGCTTTGTTACTTTTATCCCATCATGTTTTCTTTTATAAGCAACAAAATGTTCAATTATGTACAATATTCACTTTATTCCTCGCGTTATTCTGTAAAATAAAGTAATATTTAATATTGTTAACAAGGAAAGTAAAGTTACAGACGAGCTATATACAGTTGAAGACATTTTCTGAGGATACTAATCTATCTGGTCTATTCATAACTGGTTAAAAAAGCTTTCCATACAAACATAGTATCTAGAACGGTGACACGACTGAAAACATCCTATAGCATCGACGAAGGCTACATTCTCTGTTTCGTTATTGATTAAAACATTTATTCAACAGGAACAACAAACGGAACGTTGACGAGAACAGTAACCTACTGTCTGAATATTTCAGTTCCCCCTACGTCCAACTATTGCTTATATAATTAACATTTTTATATATGTTAACAACTTTTTGGAAAGTAAAGTCATACCAGTTTAGGTTTAATCAAAAATCTATCAATACTTTAATATACTACACATGTTAGTGTATTTTTTTTTACACGGTTTGAAAGAGAAACACAGTATATGACTCATGATAATGGCGAGGTAACCTAAAACAAAATTCAATATCCTTTAGCATCCTAGTGACCATTGTTATTCAATGCTATACTGCAGTATATTCCTTACCGTTGATTCATATCATGTTCCTCATACTTTTTAATGGGCTGCAGCCTATTATCATTACAAATCTTAAGAATAATTTGATCATGTATAAAGATGTATCATTGTGATTTATACAAATCCAAGTCTTGGCACTATGTCCTGTATCACTGTTACAGTTAGAATTATAACATTTTTCTTCAACAAGGATTTCAATCTATAACTTAGTACCTTAAGATAGATGTCCCACAGAATCCCTGAGAAGTGGTTGTTTGGTCATTGGGATCGAAATTCCATCACAGAATCCATCATCTATCTCATAACTCCACACCATATTTCACAGAATTTCTAGCAGATTTTAATGTAAAATTCTTATGAAACTTTAAAAATTTGACGTACCATATCTAAAGATGATCCATGGTAACTTAGATAAATCCAAAACTTGGCACTATTGCCAGTATCCCAGGCAAAATATCACATTTCCTCTAATTGGGATTTCAATGTGAACATTATTATCAAAAGCTAAGTATTCCATGTTATCCCTGAGATGTGGACATTAGGAGAAAATTTGATCTCAAAACTTTACTCTTCCGTTGAAATAACTATATTCTAAGGGACTCCTAGAGAAGCCCTTACATGAATGGAAATTTACCATGGAATCGATAAGGTAAATTATGTTTATTTAAAAAAAAAAACACAATCTTTCCACAGTACCCTATCTCACTGGCCCAAAACAGATATAAGACTTGAAAATAAGTTTTACTTTAAATCTTAACACGAACAGCAAAACTCCTTGCATTCGAGCGATAAACAATTGTTAATGAAACTATATTTCTGCAACATATTCCTGTTATATTAGTTCATTGTCATATTTCAAAGGATTCTTACAAAAACCCTATATGAATTCCTGACGTAAAGAGAAAAAGAAGTAGCCATTACTACATCTAAAGCAAATGTGTTTTATCGAGAATCCTATTTCAGCATTATATATCCTATTCACCGCTCTTGGACAGGTTCCACAATACTTACAACTAGGCCGTAATTCTGAACATTTATGAACAGTGTAATACTTCTTAGAATCCATAAGGCAAGCGATAGTTATTTATAGGAAATGACATGTTGGCAAATTACTCTGTCCTCTTTCGTGTTTCAAAGCCCTTCTAGAAGAGCGAAATGTGAACTATGACGTAAGCATACCTATACCCCACTGCACCTCTGAGTTAACTTATTGGTATTAAAATTCCTAAACGTCTTGAATCCATGCTGTCTTTTTAAAACATATACTCAACAGATAGATTTACATATACATATACATATATTTATAGATTAAAACATCAACTTTTTCTCCGAATTCTTGAACTGTGTTACTGCAACAAATAGTGCTGATCCATATGTGGTTTGGTAATTATTTTAGTTATTGAACAACTTTTTCAAATCGCTGAAAACTAAACTGTAACCTTTAGAAATATATTTTGATAGTTTTGCATATTCAGAGACTTTTTGAACATGCTTATTTGAATGATACAAAGTGTCTTATGTAAACAATGATAAACTTTTTCAATTTGAAGAATTATAATAATCTGAGAAGAGTTTTTTTATTTGTCGCATTAATTAACATTTAACCATCATTAACTTATATAAAATGTTTCGATTAAACCAAAATGTCAATATATAACTATTATAGGTTAACGGTTAAATATATTCTTTAGATTAAACGTCGCATTAAAATTACAAATTGTTCAAATTATTATATCTAAAATGAAATATCAAAATCTTGGAGTGCTGGGACTTTCCACTATATGTTATATTTTTACGACTGAAATATCAATATAATTCTGCTTAGTGCATATTTACTAAAGAATATAAAGTAGCAACTACATAACTACAGTTTGATATTGTCGATGCAACAAAAGATATTTGGCATAAAATCCATGGATTGAACTAGTCTAGCATGCAAATGAGTCTTCACTATAATTGTATAAGTGATTGTGGTAAACATGACATTTTATCTCTTTTATAACCTAACTTTAAAAATTCCCCGTTTGTATTAAGCATAAATGTTTAATGAATAGATTTTTTAAATAACTGAATACACTACTCACAATTTTGTAAACGTATACTATTGTAAAGGTCAACATGCATTTAAGAATCACGTTCACAGCAAGATGAACGACTTTCATGTTGCATTTGAAGGAAGCAAATTCAGTTGGCTAGGAGCAGAGCAACCCAAATATTTGATCCAACGTCTCACTCAGTCAACTTGCTGTGTTTGTGCGGCCAACTGAAGTTCCGGATATTGAGGAACTTGTTGATATTTCACACTTTATTACTGGCAGAAACACACCGCAAGCAAACCTCATCTATTACTGCTGCTAAATAATAACATGTGTCATGATGAAAACGTGAAAGCTAAGTTACGTTGATAGCTTTACTAGCCGTTACCCGCGGCTTCGAACGTGATATGCTGCTAAATAAGGAAAACAATCGTAAACACAACCTTTTTAAATGGCATCGCTAAGAAAGAGATGGTCAAAGTAATATATTCCAATCTCCTGATAAATTTTATAATAATTTGAAATTAAAATTTAGGATTTATTTTGTGTGGAGTGAAATCGAAGGTTATTAATAATTTGTATGCACACCAACGGTACGTTTCAAATTTATTTGCAGCATTCCATGCTAATATTGATTGGATAGCTTCAAAAATGTTATTATCACTTGAAACACTTTACATTTATGAAGCCAATGTAAATTAATCTTACCGATAGTGTCCGTGTTTTTCTTATAGATTTAATATGATAGAACTCTTTGTTCATTTTGAAACAAAGCTATACATATTAAAGGAACACCTTTTTCCAATGTATATGCTAACTTTTAACGAAATCGTACATAGGAGCTTATGGGCAACATAACATCCAAACAATTACGTTGACTAATTTTACAATCGGTAATTTTACAAGTAGTTTGATTCCGAAAAAGGGTATATAAGCCTGCTTCTCAGGCTAACCGTCTAGATGTCTGTGTTTTTTTATCTATACACAATACAGTGAATATGTATCCTTATGCTATGTGCTGTTTTATTACAATATTATATTCCCTTACTTTTCAATCACATTCGGCTATACCGTCCTAATTCCTTGGTTACGAATAAGAAATTATACCAATTTATAATGTGGTATAATTTATACCAATCGGTATTGTATCCCTCGCTAGTCCAAAATGGACCTGCTGCCCCTTCGATGGCTTGCTCAGGCCATAATAATTACATTCTGTCTATTGCAAGGCTGCATTTCCAATATTTAAATATTGGATCGCAGGTGTTCTACTCTGGCCGCTATCTTGATTATAGTCCCATAGTATAAATGTTACACCAAAGCACTTTTAAGACATTAACTCTTACTTTGTAGTTATACAGGGTGTACATAAAGTCCTGCACGGGTATAATATTTTCTGAACGTTAACAGATAAATCAACAAGATTTGGTACATCAACACTACACCTAAAAATCTACTTTTTGAAGGAATTATCAGTTTTCTGTAATATCATGGGGACGTCCCGCAAGGAGTCAGAAGGAAATCTTAAATAGGAGCATAGGTCAATATGCACATCATTTTAAATGGCTTATCTAGCAGAGTTTAATGCCGCAAACCGCACTCAAAAAGATTGATTCAGTACAAAATGGCGGCTGTTCAAAGGTTTTACTTGGTTACATTTTATTAGTAGCCATAACCCCAGTAAGGCTTAAAATTAGACCCTTTCAAAATTGTTTTCACATACGTAACAGTGATGTCATGAGTTTGTGCTGCGGGAGGACTCTTGCGGGTTCTCAATAAATGACTGCAATACATCAAAAGAGTTGTCTTCGGTTGTCGCAGTAGCGGGCCTTCCTGACCTATGACGATCGGAAACACTTCCTGTTTCCATAAAGCATTGAACAGTTCTCCCTACAGTTGTTCTAGAAATTGGCTGCCTCTCGTGAAAGTAGTCATTAAAGAAATGGCATACTTCCTCGTGTGATCGTCTGTTGTTTCCCCAACCAACCATCATAAGAAGTGTTTATATGTTCACGTTCGTCAAGCGACATAGTGTAGTTGAAGAATACACAAGCAATACGACCAATTATTTTGTATTAAAGCGCACTGATAGAAAGGTTGGACAGCACTACTGAAACAAGAAAACTAGAATAGCCTACTATGAATAGACTGGCTAATAGGAAAGTCCAAAATGCGACCCAAAGATAAGAGCTTTCTAATTGTTACTGTTATCAGGTTTTCCCCGTTATCAATATATTAGGACCAAATTTGTAACCCTTGAGGATAACTAACGTCACAATTCACTTCTGCACAACTGACAAGAATAATGTAGTATTTAGCTGCAGTATTCGTTTGGTTGCAGTTTTGCTTTACTGGGGTTATGGCTACTAATAAAATGTAACCAAGTAAAACCTTTGAACAGCCGCCATTTTGTACTGAATCAATCTTTTTGAGTGCGGTTTGCGGCATTAAACTCTGCTAGATAAGCCCTTTAAAATGATGTGCATATTGACCTATGCTCCTATTTAAGATTTCCTTCTGACTCCTTGCGGGACGTCCCCATGATATTACAGAAAACCGATAATTCCTTCAAAAAGTAGATTTTTAGGTGTAGTGTTGATGTACCAAATCTTGTTGATTTATCTGTTAACGTTCAAAAAATATTATACCCGTGCAGGACTTTATGTACACCCTGTATATTGATTGTGTGACAACACGAATAGTTGTAGCAGGCATGATGATGTACCTAAATTAATGCATGCTATGTAATAGGTTAATCAGTTTTTCTAGCTCGTTTAAATTTTCAAACTGTATCGACGAATTATTATTTACGATTAGTTTAATTCCTGAAAATGAATGTATGCCTATTTTGTGACTCTCCGGATCGCTAACATTGTTTGTACACTCGGTAATCTTTTGTAGTATGTACAGTATAATATATGTAAATATTATACAGTACAATACTATACTGTATACATATCCACACTTCTTTATCCCTGATCACAATATAATGCTAGAGAAATTATATCTATATTTATGTACCTAAACAGTCAACACACAACACAGTGAACACAGACAACAGACAACAGTGAAGCAGACAACATGCTATAAGAAATAGCATATAGTGTCTTTAACAACATATTAACTTTAAATAAACTATATGTATTATGTTCAGCAATTCATATGCATAAACACGTAGATAAGTATCATATTAAGGAAAACAGGGTCAATACAAGATCATCAGATATATTGTCAATTCTTGTCCCATGTTTTAGAAAGGAAATCGCTCGAAAACAATGTTGTTATATTGGACCAAAAATAATAAATAAATGTATTTTAAAATTAGGAAATGACATAATATTTGATTCGAGACCCAGATTTAAAATGAAGATTAAAATGTCGCGGAAAGTAATGAAAATTATATATTCTATTAATACTTACATACTATTTTATGTTGTTGTTTTCTGTTTGTATTATATTTGTCATTGGTATTTTATATTTGTTATTTACTGTTTGATAATTATTTGTTTGTTAAATCTATTTATATATTTATGCTTGTTGATATGTTTTGAAATTTATAATACTCTGTTGCTGTTTTGATAATTGTTTGTTTGTTAAATCTATTTATATATTTATGCTTGTTAATATTTTTGGAAATTTATAATACTCTATTGCTCTATTGATAATTATTTGTTTTTTAAATCTATTTATATATTTATGCTTGTTGATATTTTGAATATTGTTTGTTGATCTTACTGTTTTGGGTTGTTTATGGGGATAAAAAGTGTTCTGGCCAAAAATTTGATATTTGATATTTTATTATTTATATATTTATTTGTTAAAAATTAATATATTTATGCTTGTTAATTTTTTTTACCTCGTTTTTGTGACATGGTTCTTGTTAAAATCTGGATTTATAAGTAGTAAATTAAGTATATATTATGGACTGATAGTAAGAGTATAGTATTTGTGCACCATGGTGGAAGAAAACATAAAAATAAGAAAAAAAACTTTGAATTTCCAACTGCATGTATATTTTGCCTAAGGTATTGTATTATATTGTAAATAAGTCACACGTGCTTCCAAGAACCTGACTCTGTAAATGTATGTACATTTTTGAAATAAAGGTTATTGTAAACTCTGTCTGATGATTCCATGTTACTTTGTGATTCCTTGTGCTATGGTCACGGGTTCCCTGCGTTCGTTCTCTCTTCACATTGCAGTCACGGAGGGAACGGTTCGTTGAATCATGTTAGAGCTCGGTCCCTCCGCTTTTGTTTCTTCAGCTACTGTAAATATGTCGTCCGATAATGTCAAAGGGAAATAATTTCTAGTGCCTTACAATTAAACATTCTCAGTTTTTTTAATCCATTTAATAAATAAGAAGAAACTCGTCACAGCTTCCATATATAATTATAGTTAAGTAATACTATTGGTTCCACTGTATTCATGCAAATACAAAATACTAGGACGATGAATGGTTCAGTGTGATCTGCGAATTTAACAGTTTTATAAATACAAACGCGTATCCTTACATCGTATAAATTACATTGGAACAATTTTTAATAGGATATTAGGGGATATTTTTGAATTAAATAATTATACTTTATTCTTAAATATAATTAAGATACATGCCTAATACCGTCCAAATCTGATCATAGATGGCGGCAGTGTCGAACGCAAACAAACTAGTTTATTATACCTTTTAGTCAATGCAAAAAAACTGATAATTTGTACTTTCAAGGCATTTTAATTGTGCAATGAGATATTTGCATATCACAGTGTTAAAAATGCGTCATAATTCATCATTTTGATTAAGAATTTTATTACTAGTAGGCCACGGAGTAATTATACTTAATTTAGTACTAGTAAAAAGAGTTATGCCTCTTGATAAATATAATAAGTAATTTTGGTTCATAACTGTATTACTGGCAGACACTGGTTACGTTGGTATACCACTGCCTAAGTAATATCTCTTCGATGGTATATAATAGTATTTTAGGTTCATGGCTTTGTAACCGTGGTCACAGCATAATTAAACTTAAAATAGCACTGGTGGTAAGGAACCATGCCTCTTGATGAAAATTAATAAGTGTGTTAAGTTTATAACTGTATTACTGGCAGACCACAGCCTAATTGAAATCTCTTTATGAAAAGAGATAAGCAAGTTAGCTTTGTAACTATTACTTACAGGTAACAGCCAAGTAATGTCCCTTGGTGTAAATTAATAAGTAGATTACGAATTTTTTTTACTGAAAAAAACAATAACACGTAATATGATTAAAGAACAAAGTATGATTGAGAGTGGTAACACTGGTAGTATACAAGATATCATCTTAAAAAAAAAAACCTGAATAACGTAATGATAGTTCAATATGTGTACGTTTTTGTGGTAATGTTACGTGTATGTCTGTCTACCGATGACAAAATGACGGTAGGAACTTTGTTCAGAATTCAGTTTTGCTGGAGAAGTCCAGGTAGTGTGGTAGGGGAGGAACAAAGTTTGACAAATAACGATAATAGTATTAGTGGCTTTTGTGGGGATAATTGTGTTAGACTGATATAGCCTTGCCAGCTCAAGCAAGCCTGTGATCGGCAAGTCTTGTATTTGGCTCGATTTCAAATAGCGTGATTTTCCTTGTCAATGACCTTCGCAACGCGCTTTTAAAGTTACCACTCTACTTCAAATATATTTTAACTTAGAGAAATTGTACGAAAAGCAGTTATTTAAAATTCCACCATTTATTACGGCTATATGACAACATAAAAATACAGTATACTTTGAGTCACGTACCAGCATTTCCTAAGTTTCATTCAAATGTTCAAATAAATATAGCTTATTTAGTTCTCTATATGTGCTGCGACCAGATAGACAGCCATACAACTGTGCAGGAAAGAAATGTTTATAACCTTCCAATAGACAAAAGAGAAATTGTGTGAACCTACGTAGTGACAAGTATCACTGACGCTTAGTCAAATTCCATGCTTGAACATGTACCGTCATATAACTCATTCTTGTATTTGTAAAAATTGTTTTGCATGCGAAATGTAAAGTTTGCAGTTAAAATATTTTTCAAGATTTTTGCAAAATTATTAATTTTTTTCAGTAAACAATTATATTAGTGAGTAATTACAATCTCCGGTAAGCTATCGTGAGTACTACAACGTAAGGACACGCTGAAATAAAATATAGTCACTGTCTTTTACGATGGACTCCAGTTTATTATATTTTCTGTTTACTCAATAAATAAAAGTATCATTCATATTAAAAAAATAAATAAAGTTAAATAAAAAAATCCTTTATTAAAGAGGCAGAGTAACACACACAGTTGGTTTACAAATTGTTTCAGTGTTAATCAATTGCTCTTATACATTATATTCCAACTTGTTTGTAACCGATTTAATCTGAATGTAAGCCAATGAAACACGAGTACGCGTTTATTTAAAATTATTCACAGATTTTATCAAATATAAACGAATTTAAAACAGGAAATACTACATAATAACAATATTAAATTACAATGTATATGTTAGATTTTGTAATTTCTTTATATGGTGGATATAACAGAGAGCCAATTAGAGTTAAAAATGAAACTATAGTTTTTCTAGGATCAAGTTTTAGTTAGATACACTTAAAATCGAGCCTGAGATACATAGTAATCCCAGACTACGAGATACAAAGAGCTAAAGTTACAACACAACTATTTGTATACGATTAGCTTATTGAACCTTTTTTCCGCTTCAATTAGTTCATCCTTTGTTTGAAGATTATTTTTGCAGTCGTAGGTGGTTGGTATACGAATGGAGACGTATTGTGAACTGTGGTCTGAAGTCCAGTTTTAATGATTAGTGTTGTGTATAGTTCTTTATTAAGTGCATATTTTAGAGCTAGTGAAGTTGACATCTCAACATAGTAGGCTAGTTGTGATTCTTGACTTAGGCGTGTCACAACACTTTGGTACAATTAGTTTATAATTATGTATTAGGTTAGTTATTTACCTGAAGAAGAGATCAGATTGCAAATCTCGAAACGTAGTGTTACTGATTTTTTATTTCACTGAACAGTGGCAAATGTCCGGAAAATCCTGTTTCCTTTGCTTGGTGGATTTCAATAATATCAAGTTAATAAAAGTCATTGGACTATCACCAATTTCAATGTTTATTGCGAGGAATTTAGGACATTTATTATTTGTACGGAACATTTTATAATATAAAAAAGCATTAACCCGCGGCTTCGCATACAATTTCATAGGGCTTACAAATATATTTGCACTTCTCGTTTAAGTGAATTTTTATACGACAATGTTTGAGTTTTTTGTTAAATAGTTTATTTTCCCGATCAATAAAATGTATATGAATAAAAGGTTTTGAGAAGCATACTTCTTTTAAAGACAACTAAGATAGGATTAAGATAAAATACTTTTATCAGCATTGCTATAGATAAACCGCTCGCAAAGAAACCTGCGAAGAAGCAATTATATGAGCAGCCCCGCGCAGGAGGGGCCCCCTCCAGTGGTGGGGAATGGGACAAGCATCTCCTCGTCTTTGGTTTATGAGCTGTTGTCATTTATAACTAATATTTAATATTTGCAAAAAATACACAGCTAAAAGTACAATAACAGTGACACTATAGTACCAACCAACTGAACGATCAATGATTTTTGTATCACTGATCGATAAAAAAATATTCGGAAAATTCTGTTTCCTTCACAATCCTTAAAGCAAACTTCAAAATACTTACGTGTTTGTTTCTTTATAAAGTAAAGAATATTTTAATATTTTCGAAAATTTAGAGCTGAAATCTAGAGCTAGCATAGTTCTTGTCGGCCGCTTGAAAAGGAGTCTTCGGAGCAAATTTTAACTTTTTTTCATTTTATAAGGTATATTTATAAGTTAGGGTACTACTTAATTATCTAATTGATGATATCTAAAAATGTCGTAAAAACTAATGACTATTAAATAGATAAGTTACACACTAATACAATAAAGAAATTTAAAATGGTGGTTAAGTTAGTTAAGTATAATTTGTTGTTCTCTTTTAAGCCTCAGCTTCAGCTATGTTGTACTATGTTGTTTTATTGTTTTTGGCTTTGATGTACACTGGTTTATTTTCAAAGTACACACGATGTTTCGTGTCTATACATTATTGAACCTTCCCGGGATTTGAACCCGTGATCTCTCAGATAGAAACCCTAGACTATAACCATTAGTCTACGGAGGAGGACTCAGTTAAGCATAATGTTGTACTGTCATAAGTCAATAATTATTTACAAAGAAAAGCTAATTAAAATTTACAGGCCTTTTCATTTATTCTTTCACAACTTTAGGTACCAAGATGGGATTTTTCGCTAATTTAAATACCAATGGGGCTTAGCACGGAAGTACGTTTGAAATATTATAAGGCCTACATTCTTTCCAGGAACCATACAAATGGCCATATAAAATTTCAGTAAATTCGGTTGATGTTTACGCATGAAATAAACACAAAGAAACAAAGGCACTTTCGCATTTATAATATTAATTAAGATTACACACATATAATGGAACGATCCTGGAAATAAGTTACGTATACCATCTATTAGGTTAATTCGTGCCTCTAACTCTACGAGACAATTTCACATAAATGTTATTCGAATGTGGTGAAATTACATTTTACAAAATGGTTTTCGTAAACTCTATTATTTGTTACTACTGTCGTATAAAACACGTTTGAAACACGATGTGGTTGGTTTCCCAGTTGTTACCTGAACTTTCCGCGTCCAAAATCAACTTAATTACCTCGCCGTGACAATAAAAGCTGCCAGTGATTAATTTACCCCATTTTCCCCTCCATAGTGATTACATTCACTTTGAATCCACCAAACTAATTTTTATTCCTGCATAATTACCTTGTATCCTCGCAGTTGTGAAACAAACATTATTTTCATTTGTAAACTGTAATAAATGCTGTAAAAATGAAACGTACGTGGAAATGTACGGTTTGAATATTTTACAATTATAAAACCTGACATACAATGTTTGGTAGTTGTAAAAAATACTTTGGGCGCAGAAAACTGAGAAAGAAGTTCTTTATTACATCATATCTATGTTCACTGATAAAGCTTACCTGAGCTGACAGTTCTATATCCCAACATTATCTACTGCATTACTTTGTTATATAAAGTATCATGTATGCATTGACTTTTATACAAGATCATATAAACTATAATCTGTAATTAAATACTTTATTATTGTTAAAGTTATGTTGTCATTTCCGAAGATTTAATTAAAATTGTGTCCAATTACGTGAAGGGAAATGTACATATATTATATCGAATATTGAAAAAAAATTTTCAGAATTCTAAGAGCACCATATCTTGCTCTGCTAAAAATTATAAAAAATCCCAAGGGTCACATGATGCTGGAGCGAAGGCAGTTGACTACTTTCTACTTGGGAAAACATTAGCCTTATAACGAGGAGGAATGGAAGTGTAAAACGTTGGGCTAGAAGCCAGAAATTGCTGGAAGTATAAAGGTATAAGATATCATAGTTTTTCATGATTTCCACACATTATATTTATCAATTATTGTATTTTCCTACCAAGACAATCGTATACCTTAACATATTAGGAATAAATATAAATACCTTAAATTGATTAGACTATATATATACGTATATATATATATATATATATATATATATATATATATATATATATATATATATATATATATATATATATATATATATAGTCTCTTAGAGCACTTTCAAAAGAAAACTACAATTTTTTTGTACAATATTTCGTTGTAATTAACAACTTTTTCAAGTAAACTTTTAAAATATACACAGAATAAAATAAACAAACAAAAGAAGAAACACCTGATAATAAACGTTCTAAATGTAAATACAATTTTGACATGTAAACAAGTTTTGATTAGTTGTTAATTTAACAATAATAACATAATATTATATAATTTTGAATTTAGGTAAATTTGTATCACAATCTAATTATTCAAGTGGAAAACAATAATTTAACGAATGTTAAGTCCATATGGTTGTTTTGATTTTAATATAAGTTGGTGTGTGCCAATTCATTATTGCTTAAATTTAAATCATTTCGAAAGCTGTTGTCACAAGGAGTAATTTTGCTTATAGCTTTGAGTTTGTAATAATCCTCAAAGCTTTTGTTATGGTGAATAGCGTGTAAGGCTACTGGTTTTTTGTCGTCTTTGTGATTGATAGAAAAACGGTGACCGGTCATTCTTACCCGCAAAGAATTTGAGGTTTGCCCAATGTAATCCTTTGGACAAAACCTACAGGTTAGCTGGTAAATTGAATGGTTGGAGGTACAGTCCAATTTACCAGCTATTGGATAAGTTTTTTTAGTGACACTACTTTGGAATTGATCGGTCTTATATTTAGTATATATACTATAAATACTATATTTAAATTTGTATAAATGGCAATAGCTGAATTTAATATTTTCAATAATCATTGAATCACAAAAAATACTTGCTCCGCCGGGACTAGAACCTGTTTATTGAAAGAATTATATCATGTATATATATATATATATATATATATATATATACATGATATAATTATATATACATATACGGTATATATATATATATATATATATATATATATAAAATCCTTTATTATGAATGCTTATTTTAACTTTAGTTATAGTTATGTGTTGGGTTAGTTACTTACATGAGGAAGACATTAGATTGTTGATATCAAAACGTAATGTCATGATTTCTCGAATCACTAAATTGAAAACGTGAGGAAACATCTTTTTAAATTATCTCAATTTATTTCTTGCTTTTTTCAGCACATGAAGGTTTTTTTCATTTTAGCTGCACGATTAATTTTATATAAATACTCGTGTTACTACACAGAAACTACTTTATCACCGATATCCTCACAGCGTTGATCACAATATCAATACAGGTAGAGGTGCTCATACTGCATGCAGGTAATGGCAGTGAGTGGGTTGTAACATTTTACAGCCCAACAGCTACGTTGTCCCGTGTGTCTATACCTTTACAACGTGGATTACATGTGCAATACATGTACAGGTGTTTATACTACCTGCAGGTAATGGCAGCGGTTGGATTGTAACATTTCACTGCACAACAGCTACGTTGTCACGTGTGTCTATAAGTTTACAAAGTTGGTTATACAAGTGCAATACATGTGCAGGTGTTTATACTACCTGCAGGTAATGGCAGCGGTTGGATTGTAACATTTCACTGCACAACAGCTACATTGTCACGTGTGTCTATAGGTTTACAACGTTGATTACATGTGCAATACATGTACAGGTGTTTTTACCTGCAGGTAATGGCAGCGGTTGGATTGTAACATTTTGCTGCATAACAGCTACATTGTCACGTGTGTAGATATCCTCATAGCATTTATCACAAGTGCAATATATGTAAAGGTGTTTATACTGCCTGCCTAGTGTAGCACTGGGTAGGCTGTTACATTTAAGTAAACAAAATCTGTATTGATACGTGCGCCGATTTTCTCACAGCGCTGATTACAAGTGGAATACAAGTGCAGATGTTTATACTGTCTATATTTTATTGTAAATTGTAATCCGAGTGAATGTTGCGAAATTATATCCTATAGTGAGTTATGGTAGGTATTATGCAATGTGATGTTATTTTAATAATTTTTGTCAGTAGTGCAATAACAACGATCGTATATCTAGTGAATGTTATCGTGTAATGGTTTTGTTACTGCAAACGCTAACCGTAACAACAGCAGAATTCGTCATATCGTGTAAACTTATATCGTACGTACAATAAATATCGTAGATTTATATTCTGTCTTTTATCGTGAAACGTGGTGGCCTATAAAATGTAACTACAAAAATAAAATTGTTACTTGTGTCGACATCCATACAGCGATAGTATAAGGTACATCCGATGTTCTTGAAACTAAATTATTGGCGGATTGATAACCTAATTGGCACGCGTATTATTTTTTTCTCTCGTAAGCTTTATAGCTGCCGAACCTCGCTACCGAAGCTACATATCGCGTGCCTTGTCCGTAAGTAAAAATTTATATTTTCGTATCATAGTTTAGCCCTTTTTGAATGCAAGATATCTAATTTGACTGTAATATAAAGTAAAACTATAACTTGTAAAGTAACTTACCTTGAATGTGTTTTATTTGCCAGAATAACTTGTATAATATTTGTGGCGATGTCCTTCTGACGAGACCACGTTGTCGTGATTATAAGCTGTCTCAATAAATGACTAATACCGACGCGATTTTGTATTAGGTGAGTTGCAGTTCGCTCATCGAGCTCTCTTCTTGTCAAGGTCCAATTAATTCATGTTTTAGACTTCCACCCTTTTCCGAATACAGCTGTATTTTCGAGCCAAGAATGCTGACGCCCGCGTTTGTGAGACAAGTTCATCGTAAAGGGAAGTTATTTTTAAAGTTTTAATAATTATTAATTTCGAAGGTACAATCTATAGAATATTGAAATATTTAGACCCATCCCAAGGTATCATATTTTAGGACATCCATACTCTATTTGGCGGCAACTGGGCAGTACTTTATTTTATTTTACCACCTAGTAGTGGTGCTGTTATGTTTATTTCCCATTATTAAACATATATGTAAATTTCGAATTTCGAGTATTCATTACTACGACCTCGGCAGTATCCAACCCCATGTGTATTGCCCATTCGGTAAGACATGTATTGCTACAACGATCAACGATGTATAAATTTAGGCACTAGTAACAATGAAATATATGTGCAGATAAATGTTATAGCTTATCTACTACCACGAACTCCAGGTAGTACAATCTCCTACACATGTATTGCATTAACAATCAACAACGTCAAGATATCGACACAATTGTCAATGGAAAGTGTGTACAGATAATTTGAATAGCCACACACCGCCACCAACACGAGGCAATATAGTATCCGGTACATGTATTGAACTTAGATCAATGTCGTAAAGATATCGGCGAAAGTGGCAATGGAACCTTTGCACTGTACAATTTTAGTATTTATGTACTGCCAGAAACTCCAGACAAGATACTCTTCTGTACATGTAATGTGACTGATAGCTAGAAGTATTGCATGGAACATTACATTAACCTTGAAAACTTGAATACTATCCGGTGACATTAACATCACATAATAAGATATCTTTTTGACGGTGTGTGAACTAGTATATTGATTGAGTATTGACTCATACCAGCTCGAAGAAATACAATGCTATGAGTATATGTATATAATTATAATGACCTTAACTATGATGATAACCGCAGTGCATTGTGTAAGGTTGACCTCCATTTACTATTAAAGTGCAATACGTAAAATTCTACTCTCTGGTGATTTAATCGCCGGAAATGCATTGCAGCCCTTTACGTAATCAACTGAAATTGACTGCGGCACTTACCACACTTTAGTTGCACTAAGCGCAAAATTTTGTGACGTATAATTTGTGAAACTAAAATACCATAGACAGCCAAAATCTGAAATGTCTGGGTTCTTATATACTGATATATTACCAAAATTATTCGACTTTAAGGCGTTGTAGTTGATGTATATAAAACGTGAAGATAACTAGACATGATATGACGATATATGTGAAGCTATTTTAAAACTATTCAAATGCGGATTGCAAAAATCTAAATGCCTAAAATATACTTTAATTGTGAGATTTAATTATTGTTATGTAACTAAATCATTTTAAATTTTATAACATTATAATCAAAAATACTGACTGTGGCTACTTAATATATTTTAGGGCCTGAGAAAAGGCCATTGTTGTTTATATATCTCCACGTTATCTCGTAAACGAACTGACACTGTTCAAACTTTTTTTATATAAAAAAGGAGAGACCGATCCCCTTTTAAGCCGTCCGTCGTTATTATGTCCGTCCTCATGGGTCACTGGCCTGTGCGAGGACATTATCAAACAGAATAAGGGGGAGAGTCGGTACAGTACGAGGTAAATGAACCATGATGGTAAACGAGAAAATTTTAGGACAAACACTTTGTAAACAAACCGAGTACAATTGTAAAAGAATTTTACATGTGACATTTTTATTTACAGTGTAAAAAGAAATTATAACAGAATGGAAAGTCAATATAAAAAGAGTGTGACTATATTAGATTTCAGCGGTTTGTAGCACCCTACATACTCGTAAATCACTGTTAAATAAAGTTAAAATATGGTAATCTATAATGTGGCAATATATCTCTAGAAAATTTTCATCAGTAGACTTTAAATTGTACATGAAACTTCCTTTCTGCATAGACTACTAGAATGAGCTTTATAGATGTGTTTGCCCAATCGTGGCATCTGGCTGAGGAAGATTGAAACTTATCACTCAGTAGGGTGACACATTTTCTCTTTCGTCTTCCGGTAGTAAAAATGTCTTTTCTGTATTACTATCTGCCTGTACAGCTGTCCGCAAGTTATCTGGAGAATGAAATTTGATATAAATTTGAAATTCTTCAAGCGACATCAGCGAAGCTTGCTTCGCGACTTTAGGTACTCCTACGTTGTTTGCACAAGTAAACCACTAGAATAATTATTTTATTTACGAAGCAGATACAGGATTAGTCTTATTCTTTTATACTCTATAAAAATCACGTTTCACTTACACCTTAATGTAATATAATGAAAGTAAGTAAATATATTAGAATGATGTAAATTTAATGTTTGTTTTATGAATATTTTAAATTCAAAAATGTTACTAGATTTAAATAACAGTTTAAATGTGGGATCATATGTTAATGAAGCTTAATGAAGGAACGTGAATCCCACAATCAAGGGTTTGAGCATTTCACTCCACTTGCCAAAAAACACCATTTGTGTGATTACCTTTCCAGTGAAGACTGTATTCTGATGAATATTTCTCATCATTTCAAAATGTATTGGTCCAGGAGCCGTGAGTAATCTTCACCGAAATTAAATTCAAGCAGTCTAATTCATCTTAAAATCTGATGAGGTATGAAAAATCTCGTGGTTTTCTAGGAATGGAATATTTGCCGTCAGTCACTATAGTAATTTTGGTGGAAGGCGAAATGGTATCGGAAAGCATTACCCTTTGAGATCTACCTAAATTAATATGAGTAGCCTCACATATAACCTGAACACAACGACTGTTTTCTGCCTCAGGTCGGTCTGGTTGTTGATACACCCCAAGTCCTGTTCTACAGGTGGTGGGAGGGTGGTCACACGAGGGTCCACTCACTGTTTCACCGATCAGCTTTTCAGGCCAATATATGTGGCCCACTATATTGCGCAGTTATGAAATTCAATCTCTCACTCAAAAACGGACTAAATTAATATTTCTCTATTTGCAGTACGTCATAAAGTTGTACACATCGTTCAGAATAATTTTTTTATCCGACTGTCAGTACCACTATAGCTGTTAACGTGTATCCTAACTACTTATTAAAACAATATACTAAATACAATATATAGTAAAATGAATTTGGTGGACACAAAGCTCGATATATGTAAACTATTTTATATTCTGTCGATATTAGAGGCATACCAAAGACTGATTGTAGTTTTATCCTGCAAATAAAAATACTTTTAAAACTGATCACCCTATAAAATTACAACATATTTCTTGGTTCGTTTAAAAACAAATAATGAATTACTAATCTATCAGATTTCAAAAAAATGTAAGCTTACAAGCTTTGTAAATTATTTTAAAATTTGTTTTAAATATCAGTCTTTTATAAGCCGAAGGGGACGTACATGGTTACGTAAGCTCTGAGTTGTATCGTATAACCAAGCCGGCCACTATATACATTGCCCAGCGAGCTGAGAGGACAACTATCTGAGACTTAATCCAAACTGAGCTAGAGATCAGATTAGGCAACATCATTGGCATCCGTATCGCAAGGAGAAATGTTAATAAATAACGTTTTATCATATCGTATTTATCTTAGCTTCACAAGCTTAAACACAACCGCCATAAACGATAATAAATGTAAGCCAGCATCATCTGACCATATACCAACCCTGAACCTGGTACTTCTAGTCTTTATATCTAGTTATCTGACGATGATGTATTACTTTCAGTCTGACATATATTTACTTCAATGTTTACTCATTGCTAAGCGACAATAGCATACGTTTGTTGTGAAGTGCTAGATCTTTACATACAGTTTTAGTTATTTTCTATATTTATTGAAAACGTACAATAATGGTCATAGCATTCGTACACAACATTTCATGTCTATATATCTTTACTGGTATAAAGTTATGAAAAATCTGCCTATTCCGATTTCATACACTTTTTGATTAGTGAATACAGAGTTTGAGTGAAAAAACAAGTGTTATTACAGAAATAAAAACATTTCTGTCCATAGAGAAACTAAATAACGAGGCAACAACCATCAACTTCATCCACATTGTTTCTACTCATCTGTGTACACATGTGCTGTTGTATTTTATACAGAAACATTGTGATCACAGTACTGTCAATTAAAACTCTACCAACAAGCACAATGAATGTATTTTATAAACATCTAACACGCACTATAGGTAATAATGATTTTAACTTATCTGATTACACGATTTTTAATAGCAATATTGGTATTATTATTAGCAATAACAATTTATTTTTAAGTATATTTTAAATTTCGTTATTAAGAAAAAAACTGTTTGTGGATACTAATAACTATTTATATTATATCTACAAAAGTACAGTTTGTATATGCTCTGAACATTTTGCTTGCCAATTAAGACAGTTTCAATGGTACCATTACAACACGTATCATTTACTATTAAGTATTTTAAACATCAATCTATAATTCCTCAGGAACGTTTAAAATATATTTATTCATCTACGGATATAATCGTACGTATTACATGTCTATGTACTCAATTTACCACTTCGTCGTTAAGATTTAAAATAGTTTTCACAAGAATTTGACATGAAACCTAGAACTTTCTAGACCCATTAAAAAATTTAATGAAAGGATGTACGGCTTATAACTTCTCTCAGGAGCCAAGAAAGAGATGTGTTACTGGTCAAATCCACTCCAAGTTTTAACTTTATAAACATCCTCAAATAACATCCTAACAGCAGTAGTAATTATAAGTTAAACTATTTACAAAATATTAATTTAATATTTAACGAGTATGTGCTAGTCCTCCAAGAGCACTGATAACTTTTAGTTTTTTCGATCAAAACTTAAAAACATCCGTTAAACATTCACTGCTCTCCAAGATTCATCGTCACTCAATCTAAATTGAACATATTTTTCACATCTTTGTTAACATTTTGAAGATAAAGGAGGTTATAACTCATTCAGGTCTATAATAACCAGCCTATCTTGCAGAGTGTTATTGTCACACATATGAATAACTTGAAATAATTAATAGTGGAGCTCAGAGTTATTGCCCTACAATAACATCAAGGCTACTACTGTAAGGAACTCATGTGTGCTGTAAGGAAAGTACAGGGGTGCAGGGTAAATTCTAGCAAATTCCTCGAACTAGCTATTCCAAAAATAGGCCTTTATAATTTCCCTACCCCTATACTTGAGTGAACTCCAAGCCTAGTGTAACCTCAATGTCCCAATTGTGTGCATGTGCCTTATTCATATTAACAGAGTGGTTATTGTAAACAGTGTAGTCGACATAGTTCTTTTATTTATTCAGTACTCGTAATTTTTGAATCATCAAAATATATTGATAATTATCGTACTTTTGACCTGTAAAGTTCCAACTGAAATACTTACTTATTATTTAACTCAATTTAATAATTTATAGTAACTACTAAAAGGCGGCCATCACTTTTTCATTTGTGTTTGTCAGTATTATGTTATTGCATGTAATTTCTAAAGAAATGAATTGATAACTACTAAAAAAAACACAATTAATAATAATAAGCAGTGTTACGATCATATTAAAACAATTACACACTAATGTTTAATAAAGCAAATAAAGCTAATGCATTACTAAACAATTAAAATAGTCTAGTAGACCAAAGTAAAGACTAAAACTAAATAACATGATTAATAACACTAAGCAAACGTAACTCTTTACTTATAAAAGAAATTGTGTAATCAAAGCATTTAAGGTAATTACAAATTAAATACGTATTGTTATGTTATAGATATATAAAAAAGTAAAATATTTTCATACAAGCATGGGCATTGTTTTTAGAAGTGGATGAAAGTATAAACACCTTTACATGTATTCCACTTGTGATCAGCGCTGTGAGGCTATCGACACACGTGACAATGTAGCTGTTATGCAGTAAAATGTTACAACCCACCCACTGACACTACCGGCAGGGAGTATAAACACCTTTACATGTATTCCACTTGTGATCAGCACTGTTAGACTATCGACACAAGTGAAAATATAGCTGTCGTGCAGTAAAATGTTACAACCCACCCGCTGACACAACCGACAGGCAGTATAACACCTTTACATGTATTCCACTTGTGATCAGCACTGTTAGACTATCGACACAAGTGAAAATGTAGCTGTTGTGCAGTAAAATGTTACAACCCACCCACTGACACTACCGGCAGGCAGTATAAACACTTTTACATGTATTGCACTTGTGATCAGCGCTGTTAGACTATCGACACACGTGACAATGTAGCTGTTGTGCAGTAAAATGTTACAACCCACCCACTGACACTACTGGCAGGCAGTATAAACACCTTTACGTGTATTGCACTTGTGATAAGCGCTATTATACTATCAACACACGTGACAATGTAGCTGTTGTGCAGTAAAATGTTACAACCCACCCACTGACACTACCGGCAGGCAGTATAAACACCTTTACATGTATTCCACTTTTGATCAGCGCTGTATGGATATCGATACACGTGACAATGTAGCTGTTGTGCAGTAAAATGTTACAACCCACCTACTGACACTAACGGCAGGCAGGAAGTTTTGCTACTGCTACTGCAATCATGAGCTCCATACAAAAGATCTAATAACTTATTTTGTTTCAAATATACCAGTATTATTGTTAGCGTAAAATCTCACTGACTTGGCTTAAATCCAACGGTGTAAAATTTCTCCTATTCTCATTATCTTTTTATAACTAAATCATTAACCTTACTGTTTTGTATAATTGGGATCTAATTTGAAAAATGCAGTTATATTACGAAATTTCAGTTACTCCAAAACGCTTTGAAGTGTATAAAGAGTGGTCTAGTGTTGACAAGTTTACTACAGTCATTCATTCAGAATATTGGTAGTATTCAGAACCTGCCAGATTATGTACATGATAAAACTTTTTTAAGTATACGTTTAGCATTATAAAAGTAGCAGTAATGACTTTAGAGTTGAAAAGCAAATTTAAAACTTAACTAGAGCCTGTTAACAAATAGGCACAAATGTTATATAGTTCGAATGTTCAGTAAATATTTAAAAAAATACTAAACAGAATTCTAAATTAAATATAAAAAATATATAATATAATAAAAACAAGAAAAAATTACATCCTGTGAGAAACCTTCTGAATAATAAAAAATAAATGCCATAGTTATGCTGAAACCCATATGAATATTACAATGTATTAACAACGGCAATGAAACAAAACAATGTAGCAAAAGATATATTTCAAAGTTATTTCCTGAGTTATTCAATTAACAACACATTGAAATCACGGCCCGCAGGTCACTTCAATTGCCATCTGAAAATGGTTAAATGTAGTAGTTAAATTATTTTGGGATATACCGGAATTTAATGTCTTGCTGTTACATAAAACAGGGTATATAATCTGAACCGAGACACCAAGTTTTGTGCAAAAATATAAAATTTGAATAATCAACACATTAGTTCATATTTTGTTAAAAATAAATTCAAGCGTAAAACTGACTTTTAATCAGTAATAATCATTATACTTATCCATTTAACACTGAAATCTCTTTTTTAATCTACTCTAACACCATCACAATCCACTAAACAATATTTCGGCCACTCTTATTTCGGGAGATGAAATCAAAACACTCTAAGGAAGCCTTTTCGTAATTGCTCATTCTAGGCTTGGATTTATTCCAGGATTCAAGTGTCAATAAACCAATACAAAGGAATATCGACGGACGTAAGAAAAATATTATCTACAAATCCAATAAAGTAAGTTTATCACGTTTGTTCTTGTCGCTTATTACTAAATTGTTATATGTTTATTCCGCTATTTTCTGGTTGCCATCATCGCTACCAATATGCAAAAAAAACTTATTTTAACTTTCTTAGACCAAGAGGAACAATATACTAAACTTAAAGTCCCTAGGACGGTTCTATAAAAAACCCAACTTTTTTGTTGAGATTTTACAGCGTAGCTCATGCTAGGAGCCTACAGCAATGTAAGAGTAAAACTATACATTGGATAATTTTTATCCCGCTCACGGTACTCGAATATTATGATACGTTAAATAGATATAACCCTATTATGATTTTATTTGTTAATAATGTAACATTATTACCAATTAAGTAATTAAGTTATTCGAGTCAAACAACTCCACGCGAGCTCTAACTTCACTTTAAACAATCTTTTTTCAGGTACGCCTTCGAGCGGCGCTAGATACCTATCGATTTGCGCAGGGAGAGTGGAGATCAAAACCGAAGATACCACAGCAACGCGCTACAAACCTGATTGGTTACTTCCGACTGGTAGGTTGGCAGCACAAGTCCTGGTCGGGCGCGATGTTTTCGGCACATAGCGGTACGCAACATCGCTGAACGTTTAGTGATCCACTGCAGTGGGCGAGATAGTGATGTCTCGCGATACGCGTACCTGCGACCTTTCCTGTGTGATTATCCAATCGTAGTTATCAGTAAGAATAATTAATGAACGGGAATAGCAGATAAGAAATCGCTGTGGCTGGTAGGTAACCAGATATCGCGGCTGCGATTCCATCTCTGTAAGTTATTAAAAGATATAGCGCTTAGGATTTCGCCGTATTTAATGTTACCTCTCCTCTCAAAACAAATCAAATCGCCAATTAGTCAAAAATTTAATATTATTCATTTCATAGCACACGCCATTTATTAAATCTAAAATGTTTCATTCATCCTACATCAGGTCTATATTTAAACCTATAACATTCAAACACTTACGACCCATTTATTCCAAGCCAATTACACCCACTTCCAGCCTTTCAGTAATTTTCCTCATCGCGTTGTCTCCCAGTTAAATGACAGAAACTCATCAAAACTTAAAAAGCGTTAGACACAAGGTAGAATTTGAGACGAGCTTTAACACATTGAGCGTTGACGCATTTTTAATTGAGTTTGCCAATCTGTTTTTAAAATGAACATCTGCCCGTGAAGGCAAATTTTCATAAACTATCGTTCCGTGCATTCCCGTATGGTAGTCATCTGTGCACTTGACTCAGATCCATGTATGTCTCATCCTTTGGTTAAGGCACATTTAGACAAACAAAATAAGCGTTGTATAAGGTGTGGAGACATGGCTAAGTCAACAGTTTGACAATATTTGAATACTGACCTGCACGAATGTCTAGAATTTAAATTAGCTATAATGCAAATTGCTTTTTTGTTATTTGGAAGCTTTGTTTAAAGGTTATTTTTGACGATGGAAGGATTGTGAAGGAAACAGGATTTTTCCGGACATTTGCCATCGTTCAGTGAAACAAGAAAACAGTAACACTACGTTTCGAGATCTGCAATCTGATCTCTTCTTCAGGTAAAGAACTAACCTAATACATAATTACAAACTAAGTTAAAATAAACAAATCTTACTAAAGCGTTGTGGCACGCCTAAGTCAGGAATCACAACCTACATGTTGTTGTCAACTTCACTAACACTAAAGACATGCACTTAATACAAAACTATACAAAACACCAATCATTAAACTAAACTACGGAATACAGGTCACAATATGTCTTCACTCGTCTACTAACCATTTACGACTGACCAGAGGGGGTAGCCAATGGTAATCGTGACGCCCGGCTAAAACAAGATGGCGGAAATACAAGGGAAGGGGAACAGGAATGGGCCCTTTCGTTATTATTGGTTCATGCGAGATGAACTTCTTAAAACCATATTGTGACTCCGCATTGGTTTATTGCAAATATCCGATCCGTTTGATACTTTTGGTATTCTCTTTAGTTCATTTTTTAGAATTGGCAACCAAAGCGGCCTAATCTCGACTGATGGTTGACTGATTGGTTGGTCTGCCAATTTAATGTATGTTGCCTCAATTAATTTCCTTTTGAAGAAATGTGGTTCCCGATGTATTATGTGGGCTTCATCCCAATTCATATGATGGTCTTCGGACCAACAATGGTGTGCAATTTTTGACTTTTCTGTGAAACCCTTTCTCGTGTTTACTTTGTGTTCTTTTATCCTTATGTTTAGTGGTCTTTTTGTCTCGCCTATGTATTCCCTATTGCAGCTACATTTTATACTGTAAACACAGTTTTTGGAATCCTGTGTGCCATTTTTTGGTTTTGTTTTTACGAGACTTTGTCTAAGAGTGTTGTGTGTTTTAAACGCGGTTCTAATGTTGTACTTTCTACCTACTCTTCTAATTTTCTCCGATAATCCCGGCACATAAGGGATTGACATAAACGCAAATTTATCACAATTCTGTTTTTTCTGACTCAGGAATGATTCTTCTGGTTCGTTTGCACTTATTAATTACTAATTGAGGGTATCCATTCCTTCTGAGATCCGATTCAATTTTCTTAAATTCTTCTTTTAGTCCATCTTTATCTGAGCACAAGCTCTTTGCTCTATCAAACAACGAGTAGGCTACTCCTTCTTTGACAGATTTTTGATGGTTGGATTGATAATTTAAATATTTTCCTGTGTGTGTTATCTTTCGAAAAACAGTTGTCTTAATGACATCCCTATCTCTTAATACACACACATCCAAAAAGGGAAGCTTGTTTTGGACTTCCACTTCCATTGTGAGGCGGATGGAAGGAGAAATACTATTAATGTGATTCAAAAAATTATTTAATTCAATGTCTCCATGAGAAAAAATAACAAAGGTATCATCCACATACCTCCACCAAATCTTCGGTTTGAACTGAGCTGAAGCCAAAGCTTTTCGCTCGAATTCCTCCATAAAGATATTGGCGAAAATAGGAGACAGTGGAGAACCCATTGCCATCCCCTCATCTTGACGGTAAATTTTACCCTCTAACTCAAAATAATTGCATTGAGTGCATAGTTCTAACAGTTCCATAATTACTGGCACGGGAAGTTTAGTTCTATCCTTTAATGTTTGGTCTTCTTTGAGACGTGATTTAATAATTCCGAGAGTTTCTGGAACTGGTACATTTGTAAATAGACTTTCGACATCAAAACTTACCAGTTTGTCAGTTTCAGTCAACTTTAGGGATTTTGACTTCTCTACGAAATCCCTGGAATTTTTGATGAAAGAGTCAGTTTTTCCTACCAATGGTGTTAAGATGTCCAAGAGGACTTTAGACAATTCCCTGCAAGGTGAATCACGAGAACTAATGATGGGCCGGAGAGGGATGGTAGGTTTGTGGATTTTGGGAAGGCCATACATATGGGGGATTTTGGAGTGGTGAGGAGTTAATTTAGATCTAAATTTATCTGAAAAAAATTCTTTATGTTTTCTTAAGGTGTTTGCTACTTTGCGTTCAAATGAATCAGACGGGTCTTTATTTAAAACTGTATATTTGCCAGTATTTAAAGTTTCCGCAATCTTTTCTTTATACGCTACTGAGTCAAGTACCACAGTAGCGTTGCCTTTGTCGGCAGGTAAGATTTTGACCGTGTCATCTTTCCCAAGGATCGACCTGGCCTTTTTCTCCTCTATTGTTAAATTGGGTTTTGTGGGAGGAATTTTTCTGAGTAAAAGACTGGCCTCGCAGCGGAAGCGGTCACCCTGTTCCTCAGGTAACTGTGAAACAGCCGACTCAATTCCAGTTACGAAATCCAGTGCCTTTACCGATTTTTTGTGCCACAGAAAAGTTTAAACCCTTGGATAATACTGATATTTCCGCTTCATTCAGGATTTTCGAAGAGAGATTGATTACGTTTTTATTATTTGCATCCGTATTCACGTTGCCATCCTTAGGCAAATCACATTTTTTAGGCCTAATTTTTTCCAGTTTGGAGATTTTTTTTTCTCTATCTGTTTCAGAAACTTTTATACATCTATTTTGGATGCTTTCGAGAATGTTGTTGAATTCTGTACCGATCAGTGTTTTTAATTCAGTTTTTTTACACTCAATACTATTTTGGAGGAGGTATTTTTCACGATGATGATATGCAATTCTTTCTTTAAGTAAAGATTTAGAAGCAGAAGACAAAATTTTACTGGCTTTCCTACTATGAAAAGGAGTTTTTAGAGTTAACCCTATAGGCATAAGGTCTTCAACCTTACATTTATGCAAGAAAGTTAAATGATTAATGTGTTTAGTTAATTCAAGATGCAAGCTATCAAGGTCTTTGATTTGTTTACTGGTTCCGGGTCCGTACCGAGAATCAATTCTTTGTTTGAAGGTTATTTTTGACGATGGAAGGATTGTGAAGGAAACAGGATTTTTCCGGACATTTGCCATCGTTAAGTGAAACAAGAAAACAGTAACACTACGTTTTCGAGATCTGCAATCTGATCTCTTCTTCAGGTAAAGAACTAACCTAATACATAATTACAAACTAGGTTAAAATAAACAAATCTTACTAAAGCGTTGTGGCACGCCTAAGTCAGGAATCACAACCTACATGTTGTATGTCAACTTCACTAACACTAAAGACATGCACTTAATAAAAAACTATACAAAACACCAATCATTAAACTAAACTACGGAATACAGGTCACAATATGTCTTCACTCGTCTACTAACCATTTACGACTGACCAGAGGGGGTAGCCAATGGTAATCGTGACGGCCGGCTAAAACAAGATGGCGGAAATACAAGGGAAGGGGAACAGGAATGGGCCCTTTCGTTATTATTGGTTCATGCGAGATGAACTTCTTAAAACCATATTGTGACTCCGCATTGGTTTATTGCAAATATCCGATCCGTTTGATACTTTTGGTATTCTCTTTAGTTCATTTTTTAGAATTGGCAACCAAAGCGGCCTAATCTCGAAACTTCCCGTGCCAGTAATTATGGAACTGTTAGAACTATGCACTCAATGCAATTATTTTGAGTTAGAGGGTAAAATTTACCGTCAAGATGAGGGGATGGCAATGGGTTCTCCACTGTCTCCTATTTTCGCCAATATCTTTATGGAGGAATTCGAGCGAAAAGCTTTGGCTTCAGCTCAGTTCAAACCGAAGATTTGGTGGAGGTATGTGGATGATACCTTTGTTATTTTTTTTCATGGAGACATTGAATTAAATAATTTTTTGAATCACATTAATAGTATTTCTCCTTTCATCCGCCTCACAATGGAAGTGGAAGTCCAAAACAAGCTTCCCTTTTTGGATGTGTGTGTATTAAGAGATAGGGATGTCATTAAGACAACTGTTTTTCGAAAGATAACACACACAGGAAAATATTTAAATTATCAATCCAACCATCAAAAATCTGTCAAAGAAGGAGTAGCCTACTCGTTGTTTGATAGAGCAAAGAGCTTGTGCTCAGATAAAGATGGACTAAAAGAAGAATTTAAGAAAATTGAATCGGATCTCAGAAGGAATGGATACCCTCAATTAGTAATTAATAAGTGCAAACGAACCAGAAGAATCATTCCTGAGTCAGAAAAACAGAATTGTGATAAATTTGCGTTTATGTCAATCCCTTATGTGCCGGGATTATCGGAGAAAATTAGAAGAGTAGGTAGAAAGTACAACATTAGAACCGCGTTTAAAACACACAACACTCTTAGACAAAGTCTCGTAAAAACAAAACCAAAAAATGGCACACAGGATTCCAAAAACTGTGTTTACAGTATAAAATGTAGCTGCAATAGGGAATACATAGGCGAGACAAAAAGACCACTAAACATAAGGATAAAAGAACACAAAGTAAACACGAGAAAGGGTTTCACAGAAAAGTCAAAAATTGCACACCATTGTTGGTCCGAAGACCATCATATGAATTGGGATGAAGCCCACATAATACATCGGGAACCACATTTCTTCAAAAGGAAATTAATTGAGGCAACATACATTAAATTGGCAGACCAACCAATCAGTCAACCATCAGTCGAGATTAGGCCGCTTTGGTTGCCAATTCTAAAAAATGAACTAAAGAGAATACCAAAAGTATCAAACGGATCGGATATTTGCAATAAACCAATGCGGAGTCACAATATGGTTTTAAGAAGTTCATCTCGCATGAACCAATAATAACGAAAGGGCCCATTCCTGTTCCCCTTCCCTTGTATTTCCGCCATCTTGTTTTAGCCGGCCGTCACGATTACCATTGGCTACCCCCTCTGGTCAGTCGTAAATGGTTAGTAGACGAGTGAAGACATATTGTGACCTGTATTCCGTAGTTTAGTTTAATGATTGGTGTTTTGTATAGTTTTTTATTAAGTGCATGTCTTTAGTGTTAGTGAAGTTGACATACAACATGTAGGTTGTGATTCCTGACTCAGGCGTGCCACAACGCTTTAGTAAGATTTGTTTATTTTAACTTAGTTTGTAATTATGTATTAGGTTAGTTCTTTACCTGAAGAAGAGATCAGATTGCAGATCTCGAAACGTAGTGTTACTGTTTTCTTGTTTCACTGAACGATGGTAAATGTCCGGAAAAATCCTGTTTCCTTCATTTGGAAGCTCTCATAACAATTTTGTTTGCATAGGATTCCACAATACGATCCCATTCGAAACCGTCTTAGAGAATAAATTAAGCCATAAAACGTCTTAATCAGTACACTACTCGGGCAATAGTTTGCCTAAGATCGTAAGAAATAAACTCTCTTCTTGTTAACTCACAATTAAAATGTACTCTATTTGTAAGAAATAGACTTCCTCTAATAATATATCTGCGAAAATAACGACGGGATCACTTTCAATATCCATAAAACGTATTTAAAAGTTCAGACCATTAGGTTTTGACGAGTTTATTAGAATATTGAGGCTATTGAAATGTTTGAACACAACTGATAAGGTCAACAAAAGCCTGTAGCTCAAAACTTTGTTTTGAACTCCCTCTAAAACAGAGACGTGTTATTTGTGTACTGCACAGGCTTTCCATGCAGTAGGGATCATTCATTGTCATTGTCATATATCAGGAAAGGATTGGACTGAGTGTTGATCCCTGGAGGACTCCATAGCTCAGTGCAGTAGGTTTTGAAATTTGAAGTTTGGACGACCCGTGTTCTATGGTATATAAACGAACGTTTTTATAGTGATTATAGATATAAGAATGGAACGCCTTCTATTGTGCCAAAAAACGAATAAATTCCAACGGTAAACAGCAGCATGCTTCTCTGAATGTTTACTGCCAAAATGTAAATGGTCTTCGTTCGAAGCTTATTGAGTTAAAAAATAGTTTATCTGCATGCCTTGATGATGTTATTCTACTATGTGAAACAAATCTCTCTCCTGATATCCCCGACTCCGAAGTTGTTGGTGATACTGACTTCATTGTTCATAGATGTGATAGGTCTGCTGCTACAAGTCACAAAAGTTCTGGTGGAGGAACCCTACTTGCAGTTCGTAAGAAGCTTTTGTCTAAGCGACTATACTCTGGATTCAACATCGAAAGCGTCTTTGCCCTTGTGAAATTGGGATTTGGTTTTGATCTTCTTCTGGCCTGTGTCTACATCCCCCCTTCAAGTCCTCTTTCTGTTTACCGTGAATTCTGTGATGTGGTTACTGAGACAGTCGAATTGGCAAATTTCCCAAAGAAGACACTCATTTTCGGAGACTTCAACTTGCCTCACTTCGATGTCAATTTAC
Organism: Homalodisca vitripennis; assembly: GCF_021130785.1. Classification (NCBI taxonomy): domain Eukaryota; kingdom Metazoa; phylum Arthropoda; class Insecta; order Hemiptera; family Cicadellidae; genus Homalodisca; species Homalodisca vitripennis. Next base: position 48,160 of record NW_025776700.1, read on the forward strand.
CTGTATCTGGCCTCCCTCAACATTGCAGCGAATACCTCCGTGACATGTCTTCCCTGCACTCTCTCTTCCAGATAAATCATGTTCAGAACCATAGAGGAGTAACACTGGACTTGGTCTTTCATTCTGATAGCGAGGTGCAAGTTAGCAGGGCTAATGATTGGTTGATTAAACCTGAAATTCATCATCCTCCTCTGTCCCTTACTCTTGAGTGCTATATGCCCTCTACTTGTGACAACAGCTACAGCGGCTACAACTTGGGGAAATGTGACCTCCCAGCTGCTTTTACAGCCCTACAGGAGGCAGATATGGGATTTATTCACCAGCCGATCTCAGTTGATGAAAAGTTCGACATTCTGGAAAGTTCCTTAGAGAAAATCGTCAAAAATGCAAGTCCGTTGAAGAAATTTGGTATCTCACGCTTCCCTAGGTGGTTTAATAATGACCTAAAAAAATGCATTATCGAAAATAAAGCTGCGCACGCACGTTTCAAGAGAAGTTTCAATCTTGCCCATTATTATGAGTTCTCGAGGCTGAGAGATACTTGTAGGTCGCTGTCTCGTGAATGCCACATTCGATATTTGTCCAATGTTCAATCAAACATATCTTCTAATCCACGAGCTTTCTGGGGACTAGTTAAGGCTCAAAGAAATACTCCTGATATGCCATCTAGTCTGCATTTAGATGATGAAGTGGCCAGTGACACAACAAGCATTTGCCAGCTGTTCTCCAGTTATTTCAACTCAGTCTACTCTCCCTCGTTACGAGTTTCACCTAGCTTTAGCTATGCTGTCTTCGATTCTCTTTGTGTCATAACAACCTCAACAGAAGAAGTTCTCAGCAAGCTTAAGAATCTGGACACTACAAAGGGAGCTGGAAATTGACAATATACCGCCATCTATGCTTCATCACTGCCGATCTCTCTTAGCTGAACCCCTCACAGTGTTGTTCAATGAATCACTTAACAAAGGAATCTTCCCTAGCTCTTTAAAGTTGGGCTTCATCATTCCTTTACATAAAGCAAATGATCCCAGCGACATACGGAACTACCGTCCAATCACTATTCTGCCGGCAATTGGCAAAGTTTTTGAAAGTATCGTGGTAGATGGACTGAATCCTTTTCTATCCAAAATAATCCATCCTTCCCAACATGGTTTTATGAAGGGCAAGTCTGCTGTCTCCAACCTCCTGCTCTTTCAAGAATATGTTTTGTCTGCTTTTCGCAAGAACTACCAAGTTGATACAGCCTACATCGATATGGCAAAAGCCTTCGACAAGGTCGACCACACAATTCTTGTGTCTAAGTTGCTGGGTTACGGAGTGGCTGAACCTCTTTTGTCATGGATTTCTAGTTATCTTCAAAAACGTTCTCTGGTCGTGAGGATTGGTTCCGCCACTTCCACTCAGTTCTCACCTTCTTCAGGAGTTCCACAAGGTTCTTTGCTGGGACCTTGCCTCTTCAATGTCTTTGTCAATGACCTACTAGACAAATTAACTGTAAAGGCCTTACAATTTGCTGACGACCTGAAGATTTTCATCGCTGTGTCTACACCAGAAGACTCTCAAGAAATTCAAAATAGCCTTTCCGGAATTGAGGATTGGGTGTGTCAGGAATAACATGTCTGTAAATCCCAGTAAGTGCTCTTGTATAACTTATCACCGCATCAAATCTCCAGTCATATACGTATACTCCATTTCTGGTACATCCATTCCACGGTCCCAGTGTATAAAAGACCTAGGCGTTATATTTGCCAGCGACATGGGATTTTCTGGACATATAGACCACATCAGTAGCAAAGCAAACAAGATGCTTGGTTTCATAGCAAGATTCTCCAGAGGCATCGACAATCCTTCTGCTCTTCGCTCTCTGTATTGTTCCCTTGTGAGACAGCTTGTGGAATATGCAAGTCCCGTGTGGTCGCCTTACACTGTTGGCAATAGGACGAGACTGGAGGCTCTACAAAGGCGTTTTCTTCGCTTGATTGGTGTCCGGCTGGGTTTTGCCTATCTTGATGTGCCTGTGGGAGGAACTGTCCAGCAATCTGAACTTGTCACCTCTTGCCCTGCGACGTGACGTGGCTGATGTTGTCCTTCTCTGGAAGATAGTGAATGGTCGCATGAACTGTCCAGATCTCCTAGCTGAAATCGACCTCAGAGTTTCCGGCAAACACAAGATCTCGAGATCTGCTGGGTCGAAGATACCACTCAACCAACTTCGACTTCAACAGTCCTTTCGCAAGGTTTATTCGCCTGGGAAATCGGGTTGCGTCTGGGTGTGACCTGTTCTTCGATGGACTTCACCAGGTTCGCCGGCAGGCCTTCTCTCTTCTTTCTGCTGGGGTTGTACAGGCGCGGACCATCGCGCGGGGAGTGGAAGTTCTCACCAATTAAGCTACTGATTATACAGCAGTGGCCAGCTGTTCAGGAGGAAGGACACCTCACTTATCGCAGCTCAAGAGTGATTGGAAGCGCCTCTACGGAGTGTCGTGTTTTGCAATTTTATATAATAATTTATTTCCTAGCTACTTATTAATTACTCATTTTTAATACTAATATATGGTATTCTTGTTATTGCTAAATTACATAGTTTATTAGCTGTTAATATTAGTTCTCATTGCTTTTATATATATTTATTATATTTTATTTATTCCTGTTATTGCACTTTTATATAGTTTATTATTGTTGGTATTTATTATTATATATATTGTATTGTTGTTAGTATCTGATTTTTGTTAATTAATTGCTGTATTTGCAGAACACATCTTGCAGTTTCATTGTTTATGTTTCAATAGTTTATATTTTTGTTTACATCTTGTTGTTTATAAGCTTCATAATGTTATTGTATCGCATTCTCTCGATTTATACACTTATTCTTTTTTTGTATTTTTATTGCCTTATCGCTTGTATCAGCTATTGTGTAATTTATTGTAAAATGGTTTGTCCGTTAATAAATAAATAAATAAATATTGAGGCTATTTAAATGTTGAACACAACTGATAAGGTCAACAAAAGCCTGTAGCTCAAAACTTTGTTTTGAACTCCCTCTAAAACAGAGACGTGTTATTTGTGTACTGCACAGGCTTTCCATGCAGTAGGGATCATTCATTGTCATTGTCATATATCAGGAAAGGATTGGACTGAGTGTTGATCCCTGGAGGACTCCATAGCTCAGTGCAGTAGGTTTTGAAATTTGAAGTTTGGACGACCCGTGTTCTATGGTATATAAACGAACGTTTTTATAGTGATTTAACATTAATAGAGTTTTTTAATGAATGCAAATTTATTCTTTTATGTTAATAATGGTGGTTATTTTAAACTTTCTACTTGATCCCTGTTTTAAAATTATATATCTGTCAACTAAATATGCTTTTCGTAATTTTTTAGGTAAAAACGTATTAAAGGCTTCTAAGAATGAAGTTTGTCGTTAGTAATATTTTTATAAACTATCATTGTAACTATTAAATATATTTCTCAATTTGGAATGTTAAATATGATTTCTAAAATAAAGTCATAATTATAAAATTATTGAAATTTAAATATTTAACATGTACACAAATATAATCATGAAATATTATACTGTACTAACAATGTATGCAGAAATCGCAGAGTATTAGATTAAAATCGCTTGTTTTTAAAAGTATCAGTAGCAGTTATACCTGCTACTAGAAAATAGTAGGTAAATCCCATAACTACTTGTAGGTGAGTTGACAATATCTGTGAGTGCGCATCCGCAACTGTTTCAACTGCGCATTCAGTCTAGTAATTGTTATTATTTAACTGTACCTGTTTATGTCAAAGTAATTGCACTTTGTTGAAAGCAGCTCAGAGGAAAATGCCGCTTGGCAAATTCTGATAATATTATAATAAACGTTTTAAATACAAACACATGCCGAACACAGTAATTTAGTAAATAAGTACTTAGTACGAATGCGTTGCTTAAAATAATTACTAGTTGTATCTAATTTGTAGTGAGACTTTTGCAAGATACGAATACTTCAAATGGAGGAATATTAAGAATATTTAAACTTAATAAATCTTAATTTCTTTTAATTTTTTAAAAATAGCTAAAACTCGGTGAAATCAACAACGTAAATAATTTAAATTTCATTCTGATTTAGTTCAAAGCAACTGACAAGTGGATGATGTTGACCTGATTACAATTTTCATTCGTTTATTTTTGTGCAAATAAGCTTACTAAGAAGCCTATACACATCAATGGGATCGAAAATGTGATAAATAAATTTTAAGTTAACTTTGATCGAAGTTTTTAAAATAGTTAAAGAAAAAGGCTAGGTCCCTAAAAGGGTGGCCAACAGATATGTTATTTGAATTAAATTACTATTTCGAGTAAATGGCTAAAGAACAAGCTCGGCACTCTCAACGAAGAATATATATATATGTTTTTTTTATTTCAATTTTTTTACAAATGTATTTGGATCTTTAATCATGGAAGGTATTTTAAAAATGTTTATTCATAAACTGTTATTTACAAATTACTATATTTAGTTAACATCCACTTTAATTAATGGAAACTTGAGTTCCACAGTATTTAGTAGAGTTAATCATTTGAGAACACATGTGGACAGGAGTAAGCTGGAGCATGTGATGTTTTAGGACGGGTTAACTCAAAATTATCAGCACAAAGGCCACCACCAGCATTACCGTTATTCATTAGGCTTTGTTACTTTTATCCCATCATGTTTTCTTTTATAAGCAACAAAATGTTCAGTTATGTTACAATATTCACTTTATTCATCGCGTTATTCTATAAAATAAAGTAATATTTAATATTGTTAACAAGGAAAGTAAAGTTACAGACGAGCTATACACAGTTGAAGACATTTTCTGAGGATACTATTCTATCTGGACTATTCATAACTGGTTAAAAAAGCTTTCCACACAAACATAGTATCTGGAACGGTGACACAACTGAAAAAATCCTTTAGCATCGACGAAGGCTATATTCTCTGTTTCGTTATTGATTAAAACATTTATTCAACAGGAACAACAATCGGAACGTTGACGAGAACAGTAATCTACTGTCTGAATATTCCAGTTCCCCCTACGTCCAACTATTGCTTATATAATTAACATCTTTAGATATGTTAACAACTTTTTGGAAAGTAAAGTCATACCAGTTTAGGTTTAATAAAAAATCTATCAATACTTTAATGTACTAAACATGTTAGTGTAATTTTTTGACACGGTTTGAAAGAGAAACACAATATATGACTCATGATAATGACGAGGTAACCTAAAACCACAAATTAAATATCCTTTAGCATCCTAGTGACTATTGTTATTCAGTGCTATACTGCAGTATATTCCTTACCGTTGATTCATATCATGTTCCTCATACTTTTTTATGGGCTGCAGCCTATTATCATTAAAAATTTTAAGAATAATTTTATCATGTATAAAGATGTATCATGGTGATTTATACAAATCCAAGTCTTGGCACTATGTCCTGTATTACTGTTACAGTTAGAATTATAACATTTTCTCCAACAAGGATTTCAATCTATAACTTATCACCTTAAGATAGATGTCCCACAGAATCCCTGAGAAGTGGTTGTATGGTCATTGGGATCGAAATTCCATCACAGAATCCATCATCTATCTCATAACTCCACACCAATTTCACAGAATTCTAGCAGATTTTAATGTAAAATTCTTATGAAACTTTAAAAATTTGACGTACCATATCTAAAGATGATGCATGGTAACTTAGATAAATCCCAAACTTGGCACTATTGCCAGTATCCCAGACAAAATATCACATTTCCTCTAATTGGGATTTCAATGTGAACATTAGTATCAAAAGCTAAGTAGTCCATGTTATCTCAGTGATGTAGACATTAGGAGAAAATTTGATCTCAAAACTTTACTCCTCCGTTGAAATAACTATATTCTAAGGGACTCCTAGAGAAGCCCTGACATGACTGGAAATTTACCGTGGAATCGATAAAGTTAATTATGTTTATTTAAAAAAATCCCAATCTTTCCACAGTACCCTATCTCACTGGCCCAAGACTTGAAAATAAGTGTTACTTTAAATATTAACATGAACACGAAAACTCCTTGCGTTCGAGCGATAAAAAATGGTTAATGAAACTACTCGTATATTTCTGCAACATATTCCTGTTCTATTAGTTCAATGTCATATTTCAAAGGATTCTTCAAAAACCCTATATGAATTCCTGACGTAAAGAGAAAGAGAATTAGCCATTACTACATTTAAAGCAAATGTGTTTTATCGAGAATCCTATTTCAGCATTATATCCTATTTACCGCTCTTGGACAGGTTCCACAATACTTACAACTAGGCTGTAATTGTGAACATGTATGAACAGTGTAATACGTCCTAGAATCCATAAGGCAAGCGATAGTTATTTATAGGAAATTACATGTTGGCAAATTACTCTGTCTCTTTCGTGTTTCAAAGCCCTTCTAGAAGAGCGAAATATGAACTATGACGTAAGCATACCTATACCCCACTGCACCTCTGAGTTAACTTATTGGTATTAAAATTCCTAAACGTCATGAATCCATGCTGTCTTTTTTAAAACATATACTCAACAGATAGATTTACATATACATATACATATATTGATAGATTAAAACATCAACTTTTTCTCCGAATTCTTGAACTGTGTTACTGCAACAAATAGTGCTGATCCATATGTGGTTTGGTAATTATTTTAGTTATTGAACAACTTTTTCAAATCGCTGAAAACTAAACTGTAACCTTTAGAAATATATTTTGATAGTTTTGCATATTCAGAGACTTTTTGAACATGCTTATTTGAATGATACAAAGTGTCTTATGTAAACAATGATAAACTTTTTTTAATTTGAAGAATTATAATAATCTGAGAAGAGTTTTTATATTTGTCGCATTAATTAACATTTAACCAACATTAACTTATATAAAATGTTTCGATTAAACCAAAATGTCAATATATAACTATTATAGGTTAACGGTTAAATATATTCTTTAGATTAAACGTCGCATTAAAATTACAAATTGTTCAAATTATTATATCGAAAATGAAATATCAAAATCTTGGAGTGCTGGGACTTTCCACTATATGTTATATTGTACGACTGAAATATCAATATAATTCTGCTTAGTGCATATTTACTAAAGAATATAAAGTAGCATCTATATAACTACAGTATGATACTGTCGATGCAACAAAAGATATTTGGCATAAAATCCACGGATTGAACTAGTATAGTATGCAAATGAGTCTTCACTATAATTGTATAACTGATTGTGATAAACATGACATTATATCTCTTTTATAACCTAGCTTTAAAAATTCCCTGTTTCTATATGGCATAAATGTTTAATGAATGGATGTTTTACATAACTGAATACACTATTCACAATTTTGTAAACGTACACTATTGTAAAGGTCAACATGCATTTAAGAATCACGTTCACAGCAAGATGAACGACTTTCATGTTGCATTTGAAGGAAGCAAATTCAGTTGGCTAGGAGCAGAGCAACCCAAATATTTGATCCAACGTCTCACTCAGTCAACTTGCTGTGTTTGTGCGGCCAACTGAAGTTCCGGATATTGAGGAACTTGTTAATATTTCACACTTTATTACTGGCAGAACACACCGCAAGCAAACCTCATCTATTACTGCTGCTAAATAATAACATGTGTCATGATGAAACGTGAAAGCTAAGTTACGTTGATAGCTTTACTAGCCGTTACCCGTGGCTTCGCACGTGATATGCTGCTAAATAAGGAAAACAATCGTAAACACAACCTTTTTAAATGGCATCGCTAAGAAAGAGATGGTCAAAGTAATATATTCCAATCTCCTGATAGATTTTATAATAATTTGAAATTAAAATTAAGGATTTATTTTGTGTGGTGTGAAATCGAAGGTTATTAGTAATGTGTATGCACACCAACGGTACGTTTCAAATTTATTTGCAGCATTCCATGCTAATATTGATTGGATAGCTTCAAAAATGTTATTTACACTTGAAATACATTTATGAAACCATTGTAAAAGCGATCTTACCGATCGTGTCCGTGTTTTTATTATTGACTTAGTATGATAGAACTCTTCGTTCATTTTGAAACAAAGTTATACGTATTAAAGGTACACCTTGTTCCACTGTATATGCTAACTTTCAACGAAATCGTATATACGAGCTTATGGGCAACATAACACCCAAAAAGTTACGTTGACTAATTTTACAATCGGTAATTTAGTTTGATTTTAGTAGTTTGATTCCGAAAAAGGGCATATAAGCCTGCTTCTCAGGCTAACCGTCTAGATGTCTGTGTTTTTTTATCTATACATAATACAGTGAATATGTATCCTTATGCTATGTGCTGTTTTATTACAATATTATATTGCCTTACTTTCCAATCACATTCGGCTATACCGTCCTAATTCCTTGGTTACGAATAAGAAATTATACCAATTTATAATGTGGTACAATTTATACCAATCGGTATTGTATCCCTCGCTAGTCCTGCTGCCCCTTCGATGGCTTGCTCAGGCCATAATAATTACATTCTGTCTATTGCAAGGCTTCATTTCCAATATTTAAATATTGGATCGCAGGTGTTCTACTCTGGCCGCTATCTTGATTATAGTCCCATAGTATAAATGTTACACCACATGCACTTTTAAGACATTAACTCTTACTTTGTAGTTATATATTGATTGTGTGACAACACGAATAGTTGTAGCAGGCATGATGATGTACCTAAATTAATGTATGCTATGTGAAAAGTTAATCAGTTTTTTCTAGCTCGTTTAAATTTTCAAAACTGTATCGACGAATTATTATTTACGATTAGTTTAATTCCTGAAAATGAATGTATGCCTATTTTGTGACTCTCCGGATCGCTACCATTGTTTGTACACTCGGTAATCTTTTGTAGTATGTACAGTATAATATATGTAAATATTATACAGTACAATACTATACTGTATACATATCCACACTTCTTTATCCCTGATCACAATATAATGCTAGAGAAATTATATCTATATTTATGTACCTAAAACAGTCAACACACAACACAGTGAACACAGACAACAGACAACAGTGAAATCAGACAATATGCTATAAGAAATAGCATATAGTGTCTGATGATTCCATGTTACTTTGTGATTCCTTGTGCTATGGTCACGGGTTCCCTGCGTTCGTTCTTTCTTCACATTGCAGTCACGGAGGGAACGGTTCGTTGAATCATGTTAGAGCTCGGTCCCTCCGCTTTTGTTCCTTCAGCTACTGTAAATATGTCGTCCGATAATGTCAAAGGAAAATAATTTCAATTGCCTTACAATTAAACATTCTCAGTTTTTCTAATCAATTTAATAAATAATAAGAACTCGTCACAGCTTCCATATATAATTATAGTTAAGTAATACTATTCGTTTTCAGTTACACTGTATTCATGCAAATACAAAATACTAGGACGATGAATGGTTCAGTGTGTTCTGTCAATTTAACAGTTTATAAATACAACGCGTATCCTTACATCGTATAAAATTACATTGAAACAATTTTTAATAGGATATTAAGGGATATTTTTGAATTAAATAATTATACTTTATTCTTAAATATAATTAAAATACGTGCCTAATACCGTCCAAATCTGATCATAGATGGCAGCAGTGTCGAACGCAAACAAACTAGTTTATTATACCTTTTAGTCAATGCAAAAAACTGATACTTTGTAATTTCAAGGCATTTTAATTGTGCAATGAGATATTTGCATATCACAGTGTTAAAATTGCGTTTTAATTCATCATTTTGGTTAAGAATTTTATTACTAGCAGACCACGGAGTAATTATACTTAATTTAGTACTAATAAAAAGAATCATGCCTCTTGATAAATATAATAAGTAATTTTTGTTCATAACTGTATTACTGGCAGACACTGGTTACATTGGTATACCACTGCCTAAGTAATATCTCTTTGATGATATATAATAGTATTTTAGGTTCATGGCTTTGTAACCGTGGTTACAGCATAATTAAACTTAAACTAGCACTGGTGGTAAGGAACCATACCTATTGATGAAAATTAATAAGTGTGTTAAGTTTTTAACTGTACTACTGGCAGACCACAGCCTAATTGAAATCTCTTTATGAAAAGAGATAAGCAAGTTAGCTTTGTAACTATTACTTACAGGTAACAGCCAAGTAATGTCCCTTGGTGTAAATTAATAAGTAGGTTTTACACCTTTACAACTTGTAGATTACGAATTTTTTTTTACTGAAAAAAATAGCACGTAATATGATTAAAGAAAAAAGTATGATTGAGAGTGGTAACACTGGTAGTATACAAGATATCATCTTTAAAAAAAACCAGAATAACGTAATGATAGTTCAATATGTGTACGATTTTTGTGGTAATTTTACGTGTATGCCTGTCTACTGATGACAAAATGGCGGTAGGAACTTTGTTCAGAATTCAGTTTGCTGGAGAAGTCCAGGTAGTGTGGTAGGAGGAACAAAGTTAGACAAATAACGATAATAGTATTAGTGGCTTTTGTGGGGATAATTGTGTTAGACTGATATAGCCTAGCCAGCTCAAGCAAGCCTCTGATCGGCAAGACTTGTATTTGGCTCGATTTCAAACAGCGTGATTTTCCTTGTCAATGACCTTCGCAACGCGCTTTTAAAGTTACCACTCTACTTCAAATATATTTTAACTTAGAGAAATTATAGGAAAAGCAGTTATTTAAAATTCCACCATTTATTACAGCTATATGACAACATAAAAGTACAGTATACTTTGAGTCACGTACCAGCTTTTCCTAAGTTTCATTCAAATGTTCAAATAAATATAGCTTATTTAGTTCTCTATATGTGCTGTGACCAGATAGACAGACATACAACTGTGCAGGAAAGAAATGTTTATAACCTCCCAATAGACAAAAGAGAAATTGTGTGAACCTACGTAGTGACAGGTATCACTGACGCTTAGTCAAATTCCATGCTTGAACATGTACCGTCATATAAATCATTCTTGTATTTGTAAAAATTGTTTTGCATGCGAAATGTAAAGTTTGCAGTTGAAATATTTCTCAAGAATTTTGCAAAATTATTAATTTTTTTCAGTAAACAGTTATATTAGTGAGTAATTACAATCTCCGGTAAGCTATCGTGAATACTACAACGTAAGGACACGCAGAATTAAAATATAGTCACTGTCTTTTACGATGGACTCCAGTTTATTATATTTTCTGTTTACTCAATAAATAAAAGTATCATTCATATTAAAAATTAAATAAAGTTAAGTGAAAAAATCCTTTATTAAAGAGGCGGGGAAACACACACAGTTGGTTTACAATTGTTTCAGTGTTAATCAATTGCTCTTCTACATTATATTCCAACTTGTTTGTAGCCGATTTAATCTGAATGTAAGCCAATTAAACACGAGTACACGTTTATTTAAATTATTCACAGATTTTATCAAATATAAAAGAATTTAAAACAAGAAACACTACATAATAACAATATTAAATTACAATGTATATGATAGATTTTGTAATTTCTTTATATGGTGGATATAACAGAGAGCCAATTAGAGTTAAAAATGAAACGATAGTTTTTCTAGGATCTAGTTTTAGTTAGATACACTTAAAATCGAGCGTGAGATACATAATAATCTCAGACTACGAGATACAAAGAGCTAAAGTTACAACACAAGTATTTGTATACGATTAGCTTATTGAAGCTTTTTTCCGCTTCAATTATTTCATCCTTTGTTTGAAGATTATTTTTACAGTCGTAGGTGGTTGGTATACGAATGCAGAAGTATTTTTAACTGTGGTCTGTAGTGCAGTTTTAATGATTAATGTTGTGTATAGTTCTTTATTAAGTGCATATTTTAGAGTTAGTGAAGTTGACATCTCAACATAGTAGTTGTGATTCTTGACTTGGCGTGTCACAACACTTTGGTACGATTAGTTTATAATTATGTATTAGGTTAGTTATTTACCTGAAGAAGAGATCAGATTGCAAATCTCGAAACGTAGTGTTACTGATTTTTTATTTCACTGAACAGTGGCAAATGTCCGGAAAATCCTGTTTCCTTCGCTTGGTGGATTTTAATAATATCAAGTTAATAAAAGTCATTGGACTATCACCAATTTCAATGTTTATTGCGTGGAATTTTGACATTTATTATTTGTAATGAACATTTATAATATAAAGAAGCAGTAACCCGCGTCTTCGCATACAATTTCGTAGGTTTTACAAATATATTTGCACTTCTCGTTTAAGTGAATTGTTATACGACAATGTTTGAGTTTTTTGTTAAATAGTTTATTTTCCTGATCAATAAAATGTATATGAATACAAAGTTGTGAGAAGCATACTTCTTTTAAAGACAACTAAGATAGGATTAAGATAAACTAATTTGTCTTTTATATCAGCATTGCTATAGATAAACCGCTCGCAAAGAAATCTGCGCAGAAGCAATTATATGAGCAGCCCCGCGCAGGAGGGGCCCCCTCCAGTGGTGGGGAATGAGACAAGCATCTCCTCGTCTTTGGTTTATGAGCTGTTGTCATTTATATCTAATATTTAATATTTGCAAAAAATACACAGCTAAAAGTACAATAACAGTGACACTATAGTACCAACAAACTGAACGATCACTGATTTTTTTATCACTGATCGATAAAAAATATTCGGAAAATTCTGTTTCCTTCACAATCCTTAAAGCAAACTTCAAAATACTTACGTGTTTGTTTCTTTATAAAGTAAAGAATATTTTAATATTTTCGAAAATTTAGAGCTGGAATCGGTATATAAGTTCAAAAGCACAGTCCAGCGAACTTTCATCTAGCATAGTTCATGTCGGCCGCTTGAAAGGGAGTTTTCGGAGCAAATTTTAACTTTTTTTCATTTTATAAGGTATATTTATAAGTTAGGGTACTTAATTACCTAATCGCTGATATATAAAAATATTGTAAAATCTAATGACTATTAATTAGACAAGTTACACACTAATGCAGTAAAGAAATTTAAAATGGTGATTAAGTTATTCAAGCATAATTTTTTTGTTCTCTTTTAAGCCTCAGATTCAGCTATGTTGTGCTATTTTTTTTTGCTTTGATGTACACTGGTTTATTTTCTAAGTACACACACTGTTTCGTGTCTATACATTATTGAACCTCCCCGGGATTTGAACCCGTGATCTCACAGTTATAAACCCGAGACTATAATCATTAGTCCACGGAGGAGGACTCAGTTAAGCATAATGTCATAAGTCAATAATTATTTACAAAGTAAAGCTAATTACAATTTACAGGCCTTTTCATTTATTCTTTCACCACTTTAGATACCAAGATGGGATTTTTCGCTAATTTAAATACCAATGGGTCTTAGCACGGAAGTACACTTGAAATATCATAAGGCCTACATTTTTCCCAGGAACCATAAAAATGGCCATATAAAATTTCAGTAAATTCGGTTGATGTTTACGCGTGAAATAAACACAAAGAAACAAAGGCACTTTCGCATTTATAATATTAATTAAGATTACACACATATAATGGAACGATCCTGGAAATAAATTACGTATACCATCTATTTGGTTAATTCGTGCCTCTAACTCTACGAGATAATTTCACATAAATGTTATTCGAATGTGGTGAAATTACATTTTACAAAATGGTTTCGTAAACTCTATTATTTGTTACTGTCGTATAAAAACACGTTTGAAACACGATGTGGTTGGTTTCCCAGTTGTTACCTGAACTTTCCGCGTCCACAATCAACTTAATTACCTCGCCGTGACAATAAAAGCTGCCAGTGATTAATTTACCCCATTTTCCCCTCCATAGTGATTACATTCACTTTGAATCCACCAAACTAATTTTTATTCCTGCATAATTACCTCGTATCCTCGCAGTTGTGAAACAAACATTATTTTCATTTGTAAACTGTAATAAATGCTGTAAAAATGAAACGTACGTGTAAATGTTCGGTTTGAATATTTTACAATTATAAAACCTGACGTACAATGTTTGGTAGTTGTAAAAAAATACTTTGGGCGCAGAAAACTGAGAAAGAAGTTCTTATTACATCATATCTATGTTCACTGATAAAGCTTACCTGAGCTGACAGTTCTATATCCCAACATTATCTACTGCATTACTTCGTTATTTAAAGTATCATGTATTGCATTGACTTTTATACAAGATCAAATAAACTATAATCTGTAATTAAATACTTTATTATTGTTAAAGTTATGTTGTCATTTCCGAATATTTAATTAAAATTGTGTCCAATTACGTGAAGGGAAATGTACATATATTATATCGAATATTGAAAAAAATGTTTCAGAATTCTAAGAGCACCATATCTTGCTCTGCTAAAAATTATAAAAAATCCCAAGGGTCACATGATGCTGGGGCGAAGGCAGTTGACTACTTTCTACTTGGGAAAACATTAGCCTTATAAAGAGGAGGAATGGAAGTGTAAAACGTTGGGCTAGAAGCCAGAAATTGCTGGAAGTATAGAGGTATAAGATATCAGAGTTTTTCATGATTTCCACACATTATATTTATCAATTATTGTATTTTCTATCCAAGACAATCTTATACCTTAACATATTAGGAATAAATATAAATACCTTAAATTGATTATATATATATATATATATATATATATATATATATATACTATATTTAAATTTGTATAAATGGCAATAGCTGAATTTAATATTTTCAATAATCATTGAATCACAAAAAGTACTTGCTCCGCCGGGACTAGAACCTGTTTATTGAAAAAATTATATATATATATATATATATATATATATATATATATATATATATATATATATATATATATATATATAAATTCCTTTATTATTAATGCTTACTTTAACTTTAGTTATAGTTATGTGTTAGGTTAGTTACTTACATGAGGAAGACATTAGATTGTTGATATCAAAACGTAATGTCATGATTTCTCGTATCACTAAATTGAAAACGTGAGGAAACATCTTTTTAAATTATCTCAATTTACTTCTTGCTTTTTTCAGCACATGCAGGTTTTTTTCATTTTAGCTGCACGATTAATTTTATAGAAATACTCGTGTTAAAGCATTGCTATTATTGGAAACCCATTATGAAACTGAATGAAGAAGGTGCTCATACTGCATGCCGGTAGTGGTAGTGGGTGGGGTTTACCTTTTTACTGCACAGAAACTACTTTATCACCGATATCCTCACAGCGTTGATCACAATAGCAATACAGGTAGAGGTGCTCATACTGCATAATGCACCTCTACCTGCTGGTAGGTCTGGTAGGTGCTGGTGTGTTGAATGGCAGTGAGTGGGTTGTAACATTTTACAGCCCAACAGCTACGTTGTCCCGTGTGTCTATACCTTTACAACGTTGATTACATGTGCAATACATGTACAGGTGTTTATACTACCTGCAGGTAATGGCAGAGGGTGGGTTGTAACATTTTACTCCCCAACAGCTACATTTTCCCGTGTATCTATAAGTTTACAACGTTGATTACAAGTGCAATACATGTGCAGGTGTATATACTACCTGCAGGTAATGGCAGCGGTTGGATTGTAACATTTCACTGCACAACAGCTACATTGTCACGTGTGTCTATAGGTTTACAAAGTTGATTACAAGTGTAATATATGTACAGGTGTTTATACTACCTGCAGGTAATGGCAGCGGTTGGATTGTAACATTTCACTGCACAACAGCTACATTGTCTCGTGTGTGTATAGGTTTACAACGTTGATTACACGGGCAATACATGTACAGGTGTTTATACTACCTGCAGGTAATGGCAGAGGGTGGATTTTAACATTTCACTGCACAACAGCTACATTGTCTCGTGTGTGTATAGGTTTACAACGTTGATTACACGGGCAATACATGTACAGGTGTTTATACTACCTGCAGGTAATGGCAGAGGGTGGATTTTAACATTTCACTGCACAACAGCTACATTGTCACGTGTTTCTATAGGTTTACAACGTTGATTACATGTGCAATACATGTACAGGTGTTTATACTACCTGCAGGTAATGGCAGAGGGTGGATTGCATTTCACTGCACAACAGCTACATTGTCACGTGTGTCTATAGGTTTACAATGTTGATTACATGTGCAATACATGTACAATACATGTACAGGCTGTTTTTTACCTGCAGGTAATGGCAGCGGTTGGATTGTAACATTTTACTGCATAACAGCTACATTGTCATGTGTGTAGATATCCTCGCAGCATTTATCACAAGTACAATATATGTAAAGGTGTTTATACTGCCTGCCTGGTGTGGCACTGGGTAGGCTGTTACATTTAACTACACAAAATCTGTATTGTTACGTGCGCCGATTTTCTTACAGCGCTGATTACAAGTGGAATACATGTACAGATGTTTATACTGTCTATATTTTATGTATTGTCAATTGTCATCCGAGTGAATGTTGCGAAATTATATCCTATATTGAGTTGTGGTAGGTATTATGCAATGTGATGTTATTTTAATAATGTTTGTCAGAAGTGCAATAACAACGATCGTATATCTGGTGAATGTTATCGTGTAATGGGTTTGTTACTACAAACGCTAACCGTAACAACTGCAGAATTCGTCATATCGTGTAAACGTATATCGTACGTACAATAAATATCATAGATTTATATTCTTTCTTTTATCGTGAAACGTGGTGGGCTATAAAATGTAACTACAAAAATAAAAACATTGTTACTTGTGTCGACATCAATACAGCGATGGTATAAGGTACATCCGATGTTCTTGAAACTAAATTCTTGGCGGATTGATAACCTAATTGGCACGCGTATTATTTTTTTCTCTCGTAAGCTTTATAGCTGCCGAACCTCGCTACCGAAGCTACATATCGCGCGCCTTGTCCGTAAGTCAAAATTTATATTTTCGTATCATAGTTTAGCCCTTTTTGAATGCAAGACATCTAATTTGACTGTAATATAAAGTAAAACTATAACTTGTAAAGTAACTTACCTTGAATGTGTTTTATTTTCCAGATCAACTTGGATAATATTTGTGGCGATGTCCTTCTGACGAGACCACGTTGTCGTGATTATAAGCTGCCTCGATAAATGACTAATACCGTCACGATTTTGTATTAGGTGTGTTGCAGTTCGCTCATCGAGCTCTCTTCTTGTCAAGGTCCAATTACTTCATGTTTTAGACTTCCATCCTTTTCCGACTACAGTCCTTCTCGACTGTATTGTCGAGCCAAGAATGCTGACGCCCGCGTTTGTGAGGCAAGGTCATCGTAAAGGGAAGTTATTTTTAAAGTTTTAATAATTATTAATTTCGAAGGTACAATCTATAGAATATTGGAATATTTAGACCCATCCCAAGGTATCATATTTTAGGACATCCATACTCTATTTGGCGGCAACTGGGCAGTACTTTATTTTATTTTACCACCTAGAAGTGGTGCTGTTATGTTTATTTGCAATTATTAAACATATACGTAAACTTCGAATTTCGAGTATTCATTACTACGACCTCGGCAGTATCCAACCCCATGTGTATTGCCCATTCGGTAAGACATGTATTGCTACAACGATCAACGATGTATAAATATTGGCACTAGTAACAATGAAATGTATGTGCAGATAAATTTTATAGCTTATCTACTACCACGAACTCCAGGTAGTACAATCTCCTACACATGTATTGCATTAACAATCAACAACGTCAAGATATCGACACAATTGTCAATGGAACGTGTGTACAGATACTTTTTATAGCCACACACTGCCACCAACACGAGGCAATATAATCCGGTACATGTATTGAACTTAGATCAATGTCGTAAAGATATCGGCAAAAGTGGCAATGCAACCTTTGCACTGTACAATTTTAGTATTTATGTACTGCCAGAAAATCCAGACAAGATACTTTTCTGTACATGTAATGTGACTGATAGCTAGAAGTATTGCATGGAACATTACATTAACCTTGAAAACTTGAATACTATCCGGTGACATTAACATGACATAATAAGATATCTTTTTGACGGTGTGTGAACTAGTATATTGATTGAGTATTGACTCACACCAGCTCGAAGAAATACAATGCTATGAGTATATGTATATAATTATAATAAACTTAACTACGATGATAACCGCAGTGCATTGTGTAAGGTTGACCTCCATTTACTATTAAAGTGCAATACGTAAAATTCTACTCTCTGGTGATTTAATCGCCGGAAATGCATTGCAGCCCTTTACGTAATCAACTGAAATTGACTGCGGCACTTACCACACTTTAGTTGCACTAAGCGCAAAATTTTGTGACGCATAATTTGTGAAACTAAATACCATAGACAGCCAAAATATGAAATGTCTGGGTTCTTATATACTGATATATTACCAAAATTATTCGACTTTAAGGCGTTGTAGTTGATGTATATAAAACGTGAAGATAACTTGACATGATATGACGAAATATGTGAAGCTATTTTAAAACTATTCAAATGCGGATTGAAAAAATCTAAATACCTAAAACATACTTTAATTGAGAGATTGAATTATTGTTATGGAACTAAATCATTTTTAATTTTATAACATTATATTCAAAAATACTGACTGTGGCTACTTAATATATTTTAGTGCCTGAGAAAAGGCCATTGCTGTTTATATATCTCCACGTTATCTCGTAAACGAACTGACACTGTTCAAAATTCTTTTATATAAAAAAGGAGAGACCGATCCCCTTTTAAGCCTTATTATGTCCGTCCTCATGGGCCACTGGCCTGTGCGAGGACCTTATCAAACAGAATAAGGGGGAGAGTCAATAACGTACGAGGTAAATGAACCATGATGGTAAACGAGAAAATTTTAGGACAAACACATTTGTAAACAAACCGAGTACAATTGTAAAAGAACTTGACATATGACATGTTTGTTCATAGAGTAAAAAGAAATTACAATACAATGGAAAGTCAATATAAAAAGAGTGTGACTATATTAGATTTCAACGGTTTGTAGCACCCTAAATACTCGTACATCACTGAAACATAATGTTTAAAACTTGTAATTTATAATGTGGCAATATATCTCTAGAAAAGTTTCATCAGTAGACTTTAAATTGTAAATGAAACTTCCTTTCTACATAGACTAGAATGAGTTTTATAGATGTGTTTGCCCAACTTGGCATCTGGCTGAGGAAGATTGAAGCTTATTACTCAGTAGGCTGACACATTTTCTCTTTCGTCTTCCGGTAGTGAAAATGTCTTTTCTCTATTACTGTCTGCCTGTACAGCTGTCCGCAAGTCATCTGGAGAATGAAATGTGATATAAATTTGAAACTCTTCAAGCAACATCAGCGAAGCTTGCTTCGCGACTTATGGTACTCCTACGTTGTTTGCACAAGTAAACCACTAGAATAATTATTTTATTTACGAAGCAGATATAGGTTTAGTCTTATTCTTTTATACTCTATTAAAAATCACGTTTCACTTACACCTTAATGTAATATAATGAAGGTAAGTAAATATATTAGAATGATGTAAATTGAATGTTTGAATATTCATAAAACATACTGTAGATTCAAAAATGTTACTAGATTTAAATAACAGTTTAAATGTGGGTCATATGTTAATGAAGCTTAATGAAGGAACGTGAATCCCACAATCAAGGGTTTGAGCATTTCACCCCACTTGCCAGAAAACACCATTTTTAGTGATTACCTTTCTAGTGAAGACTGTATTCTGATGAATATTTCTCATCATTGCAAAATTTATTGGTCCAGGAGCCGTGATTAATCTTCACCGGGAGTAAATTCACGGAGTCTAATTTATTTTAAAATCTGTTGAGGTATGAAAAATCTGGTGGTTTTATAGGAATGGAATATTTGCCGTCAGTCACTATAGTAATTTTGGTGGAAGGCGAAATGAGTATCAGAAAGCATTACCCTTTTGAGATCGGCATTAAATTAATATGTGTAGCCTCTCATATCACCTGAACACAGCGGTTGCCATGACTGTTTTCTGCCTCAGATCAGTCTGGTTTTTGATTTACCCCAAGTCCTGTTCTTCAGGTGGGGGGAGAGTGGTCACACGAGTGGTACTCACTGTTTTACCGATCAGCTTTTCAGGCCACTATATGTGGCCCACTATATTGCACAGTTATGAAATTCATTCTCTCAACCTCAAAAACGGACTAAATTACTACTTATCTATTTTCAGTACGTCATAAAGTTGTACACATCGTTCAGAACTAATTTTTGCATCCGACTGTTAGTATCACTGTAGCTGTTAACGTGTACCCTAACTACTTATTAAAATACTATGAATAATAAAATCCATTTGGTGGACACGAAGCTCGAAATATGTAAACTATCTTATATTCTATCGATATAAAATATATATAAATAAAATATATTATATCGATATTAGAGCCATACCAAAGACTGATTGTAGTTATATCCTGCAAATAATAATGCTTTTAAAACTGATCAACATATAAAATCAAAACGTATTTCTTGGTTCGTTTAGAAACAAATAATAAAGAACCAATCGATCAAGATGTCAAAAAAATGTAAGATTAACAAGCTTTGTAAATTATTTGAAAATTTGTTTTAAATATCAGTCTTTTAGGAGCCGAAGGGGACGTACATGGTTACGCAAGCTCTGAGTGGTATCGGTGGTATCGTATAACCAAGCCGGCCACTATATACATTGCCCGGTGAGCTGAGAAGACAACTATCTGAGACTTCATCCAAACTGAGCTAGAGATCAGGTTAGGCAACATCATTGGCATCCGTATCGCAAGGAGAAATTTTAATAAATAATGTTTTATCATATCGTAATATCATATCTTAGCTTGACAAGCTTAAACACAACCGCCATAAACGATAATAAATGTATAGCCAGCATCATCTAACCATATACCAACCCTGAACCTGGTACTTCTAGTATTTGTATCTAGTTATCTGACGATGATGTATTACTTTCAGTCTGACATATATTTACTTCAATGTTTACTCATTGCTGAGCGACAATAGCATACGTTTTTTGTGAAGTGCTAGATCTTTACATACAGTTTTAGTTATTTTCTATATTTATTGAAAACGTACAATAATGGTCATAGCATTCGTACACAACATTTCATGTCTATATATCTTTACTGGTATAAAGTTATGAAAAATCTGCCTATTCCGATTTCATACACTTTTTGATTAGTGAATACAGAGTTTGAGTGAAAAAACAAGTGTTATTACAGAAATAAAAACATTTCTGTCCATAGAGAAACTAAATAACGAGGCAACAACCATCAACTTCATCCACATTGTTTCTACTCATCTGTGTACACATGTGCTGTTGTATTTTATACAGAAACATTGTGATCACAGTACTGTCAATTAAAACTCTACCAACAAGCACAATGAACGTATTTTCTAAACATCTAACACGCACTATAAGTAATAATGATTTTAACTTATCTGATTACACGATTTTTAATATCAATATTGGTATTATTATTAGCAATAATAATTTATTTTCAAGTATATTTTAAATTTCGTTATTAAAAAAAAACTGTTTGTGGATACTCATAACTATTTATATTATATCTACAAAAGTAGAGTTTGTATATGCTCTGAACATTTTGCTTGCCAATTAAGACAGTTTCAATGATACCACTACAACACGTATCATTTACTATTAAGTATATTAAACATCAATCTATAATTTCTCAGGAACGTTTAAAATATATTTATTCATCTACGGATATAATCGTACGTATTACATGTCTATGTACTCAATTTACCACTTCGTCGTTGTTAAGATTTAAAATAGTTTTCACAAGAATTTGACATGAAACCTAGAACTTTCTAGACCCATTAAAAAATTTAATGAAAGTATGTACGGCTTATAACTTCTCTCAGGAGCCAAGAAAGAGATGTTTTACTGGTCAAATCCACTCCAAGTTTTAACTATATAAACATCCTCAAATAACATCTAAACAGCAGTAGTAATTATAGGTTAAACTATTTACAAAATGTTAATTTAATATTTAACGAGTATGTGCCAGTCCTCCAAGAGCACTGATAACTTTATTTTTTTCGCTCAAAACTTAAAAAAATCCGTTTAAACATTCACTGCTCTCCAAGATTCATCGTCACTCAATCTAAATTGAACATATTTTTCACATCTTTGTTAACATTTTGAAGTTAAAGGAGGTTATAACCCATTCAGATCTATAATAACCAGCCTATCTTGCAGAGTGTTATTGCCACACATATAAATAACTTGAAATAATTAATAGTGGAGCTCAGAGTTATTGCCCTACAATAACATCAAGGCCACTACTGTAAGGAACTCATGTGTCCTGTAAGGAAAGTACAGGGGTGCAGGGTAAATTCTAGCGAATTCCTCGAACTAGCTATTCCAAAAATAGGCCTTTATAATTTCCCCACCCCTATACTTGAGTGAATTCCAAGCCTAGTGTCACCTCAATGTACCGATTGTGTACATGTGCCTTATTCATGTTAACAGAGTGGTTATTGTAAACAGTGTAGTCAACATAGATCTTTTATTTCATCAGTACTCGTAATTTAGGAATCATCAAAATATATTGATAACTATCGTACTTTTAACCTGTAAAGTTCCAACTGAAATACTTACTTATTATTTAACTCAATTTACTAATTTATAGTAACTACTAAAAGGCGGCCATCACTTTTTCATTTGTGTTTGTCAGTAATATTTTATTGCATGTAATTTCTAATGAAATGAATTGATAACTACTAAAAAACAACACAATTAATAATAATAAGCAATGTTACGATCATATTAAAACAATTACAAACTAATGTTTAATAATGCTAATGTTTAATTTTTAACTAATATTTAATTGTATAGTAATGCTAATGCATTCCTAAACAATTAACATAACCTAGTAGACAAAGGTAAAAACTAAAACTAAATAACATGATTAATAATACTAAGCAAACGTAACACTTTACTTATTAAAGAAATTATGTAATAAAAGCATTTAAGGTAATTACAAATTAAATACGTGTTGTTATGTTATAGATCAATAAAAAAGTAAATTTTTATCATACAAGCATGCGCAATGTTTTTAGAAGTGGATGAAAATATAAACACCTTTACATGTATTGCACATGTGATCAGCGCTGTGAGACTATCGACACACGTGACAATGTAGCTGTTGTGCAGTAAAATGTTACAACCCACCCACTGACACTACCGGCAGGCAGTATAAACACCTTTACATGTATTTCACTTGTGATCAGCGCTGTGAGGCTATCGACATACGTGACAATGTAGCTGTTGTGCAGTAAAATGTTACAACCCACCCACTGACACTACCGGCAGGCAGTATAAACACCTTTACATGTATTTCACTTGTGATCAGCGCTGTGAGGCTATCGACATACGTGACAATGTAGCTGTTGTGCAGTAAAATGTTACAACCCACCCACTGACACAACCGGCAGGCAGTATAAACACCTTTACATGTATTTCACTTGTGATCAGCGCTGTGAGGCTATCGACATACGTGACAATGTAGCTGTTGTGCAGTAAAATGTTACAACCCACCCACTGACAACTACCGGCAGGCAGTATAAACACCTTTACATGTATTTCACTTGTGATCAGCGCTGTGAGGCTATCGACATACGTGACAATGTAGCTGTTGTGCAGTAAAATGTTACAACCCACCCACTGACACTACCGGCAGGCAGTATAAACACCTTTACATGTATTTCACTTGTGATCAGCGCTGTGAGGCTATCGACATACGTGACAATGTAGCTGTTGTGCAGTAAAATGTTACAACCCACCCACTGACACTACCGGCAGGCAGTATAAACACCTTTACATGTATTTCACTTGTGATCAGCGCTGTGAGGCTATCGACATACGTGACAATGTAGCTGTTGTGCAGTAAAATGTTACAACCCACCCACTGACACTACCGGCAGGCAGGAAGTATTGCTACTGCTACTGCAATCATGAGCTCCATACAGAATATCTAATAACGTATTTTGTTTCAAATATATCACTATTATTGTTAGCGTAAAATCTCACTGACTTGGCTTAAATCCAACGGTGTAAAATTTCTCCTATTCTTATTATCTTTTTATACCTAAATCACCAACCTTACTGTTTTGTATAATTGGGATCTAATTTGAAAAATTCAGTTAAATTACGAAATTTCAGTTACTCCAAAACGCTTTGAAGTGTATAAAGAGTGGTCTAGTGTTGACAAGTTTACTATAGTCATTCATTCAGATTATTGGCAGTATTCAGAACCTGCCAGATTATTTCACTAAATTAATATTATATCCTACCTTATGTACATGATAAAACTTTTTTAAGTATACGTTTAGCATTATAAAAGTAGCAGTAATGGCTTTAGAGTTGAAAAGCAAATTTAAAACTTAACTAGGTTTGTACGAACAGAATGAAGAAATAAATGAGCCTGTTAACAAATAGGCGCAAATGTTATCTAGTTCGAATGTTCAGTAAATATTTTAAAAAAATATAATAAACAGAATTCTAAATTAAATATAAAAAAATATATAATATAATAAAAACAAGAACAAAATTTACATCCTGTGAGAAACCTTCTGAATAATATAAAATAAATTCCATAGTTATGCTGAAACACATATGAATATTACAAAGTATTAACAACGGCAATGAAACAAAACAATGTAGCAAAAGATATATTTCAAAGTTATTTCCTGAGTTATTCAATTAAAAACACATTGAAATGTGTCAACAAATTGTTTTTGCTCAAACTGAAGTAACAGATGGCTCCGTTTTCTTCTTGGACAGCAGTTTACTTAACCACCTCTGGGGCAGTTTCCGGAACTTTCCCCTAAAATTGTACTTGAGGTTGATTGACCGGAACAGTACATCCGGGTGTTTCACCATGGCAGGGTCTACCCAAGGCCGTGCTATCACATATCGCAGATCATCTCCTTTGTCTTCTGTAAATTGAAACATTCTTTATCATACTCCGGATATTTAGTGTAATGCTTGAGAAGGATGCAAGAGAACAGAATTTCCGGTTTCCCATCACAGGCAAAATCTATCAAGCCCGTTTTAACACGTTCCACAAATTACCTCCCTTGTCTTCTGTAAATTTAAAAATGCTTTATCATGGTTCGGATAAGTATTTTAATGCTAGAGACGAATGGGAAAGAACAGAATTTCAGGGTTTCCATCAAAGTCAAAATCTACCAAGGGCGTGGTATCAGGTACCACAGATGACTTCAAATGGAAAAATTTTATGCTAGAGATGGATGGACAAGAAAAATATTTATGAGCTTCTAACCAAAGGCAGTAAAACACCTATCGAATGCTACACCATCACGAACCACAGGTCTTCTCCAATGCCCTCTTAAAATGGTTACGTTATCTATATTATCTCACTGAAATTTACATCTAATGATTGAGATGGATGTGAAGAAACAAAATTTCTAGGTTTCTTATCAACGGTAGGTCACCTTCACTTTTCTTCTGAAAATGGTTGAATTTGTAAAATAAACGTCCGGATTGTAAGATATAATACTTAATGTTAATGAATGAAAACAGTATTTCTGAGTTTTTCACTAAAAGCAGGGGTATCCAAACTGGTTTCATCACGTATCACAGTTCAACTCCGTGCTCCTATGAAAGTAGTTAAATATGTTAAATCTTGATCCGGATATTTAGGTGTAATGCTTGAGGTAGGTGGACAACAGAATTTTAGGTTTTCTCACCAAATACCGGATATATTCAAGGCGGTACAATCACGGCCCGCAGGTCACTTCAATTGTCATCTGAAAATGGGTTAAATGTAGTAGCTAAATTATTTTGGGATATACCGGAATTTAATGTCTTGCTGTTACATAAAACAGGATATAATCTGAACCGAGACACCAAGTTTTGTGCAAAAATATCAAATTTGAATAATCAACACATTAGTTCATATTTTGTTAAAAATAAATTCAAGCGTAAAACTGACTTTTAAATTGTTAGATTTCCTTAATTAGAACTATCTGAAAACTTGGCATATTATTTCATGATCACAAGTTATCATCGTTTAGCCACTGCAATTCGGATAGGTTGTTTTATAATTATTAAACATATAGGCCTCACTTAAGTTTTTATCTGCCACTCATTGATTACACAATATACCTAGTATGCGTACTTAACACTTACAACAGAGTTTTTTAATTAAAAAGAAACATTTTTCAAGGTATTCTTCGATTACCAATACAGGTTTATTCATCTTGATAATTGAAGTAGATTTATACTTTCTGTAACACTGACAAAATAAATTTTCTTTTACTTACCTCCTTGATCGCTGCACACGTACAACAAACAAATGTCGCCTTTCATACCAACGATGGATGCAAGGTAGGACTTTTCTCCCGCTACAAAATATTTAGGATTGATTATGATATTAAGAAAACAATGCTAATAATCTGAAAACAAACACTCTAATAGTTATTTAATTTTATTTTTATCAGTCCTATCGCTTGCTACAAAAAAAGTCATTACATCAACATAGCTGAAATAAAAGTGTCTAACAATAACAGTATGAAAAATGTAGTCCTTAAATAAAAACACGTATTAAAAATACTAGGAGGTAAAATTTTAAAACCAGAAATTACGTCTTTACTGTAAACCTTATATTAGTGCAGAAGTAAGCGAGCAAATACCGTAAGAATGGTAACATCAGAACTTATAAAACCAATACGAACTCTAATTTAAAGTTACCCAGAATTAATCTGTTGCTAATTTTTAATTGTTTGTAGATAGTTTAGTACATTTTTAAAAGAATTTGTTAATCCCTTCCGTAACCAGAAATAAAATGATAACAACGAATATAGTATTAAGGGCGGTGCAATTTATAGTACATCTTTCAGATTGGTGAAAATTATTAATCTTGTTACTTCCAAATAGAGACTTATGTGTCAATTTATTTAGAACTTAGGCCAATATTGGAAAGGAATATAAATGTCAAATTTTGTACAGCGCAGGGCAATATAATGAAACGTCAGAATTCAAGGTTATTTTCAATATCTGTTTTTCCTTATCATATTTTAATTCGTTGTAGTAAAAGTTCCAAGCGCCTTCCGTACACATTTTGAAAATGAAGCAATAAATAAATAAAATAATTAAATAAATGCTTTGACTTTTGACACATCCCGCTTTGTTTTGATTTTAAAAGATACTCTTATATATTAAAACCAAACAACAAATTTAATAAAGTAAAACATATAGGCTAAGACCTGTATACAAGTAACACCACATATATATATATATATATATATATATATATATATATATATATCACTATTTAATAAGTACAATATAAAAGTATTAAAAATTCAAAAATTCTTCACTTTCAACTATATATTAAATGCTTAGAATACACGAATGGCCTGTGTATTACAAAAAATGTTGTTCATTTCAAAAGTTAGCTTAAGTAAAATACTGTATTATCACCAATAAGACTCTTATCGTAAATTGTGATAGGAACATGCAGGCATACCTGTTCGAAAAAAATAATAAGTAAAAAAGCAACTGTGACCGAAAATGTCTTCGAAACATGTAAAAACAAAC
This sequence comes from Homalodisca vitripennis, assembly GCF_021130785.1. NCBI lineage: Eukaryota > Metazoa > Arthropoda > Insecta > Hemiptera > Cicadellidae > Homalodisca > Homalodisca vitripennis. The sequence goes on from NW_025776700.1 coordinate 75,790, forward strand.
ATTCGCAACTCTAAATTTGATTTATTATATAATACAATTCCCATCCCTCAGTATTAAATAAAACTAACGCTGAACACTTATGCATTTTTGTATAAATTTATTTCTCACCTTTTGTTATCTTTTTTAGAATTCCATTTCCCAAGTCTGTGACGTTGAAGTTCATCTTTGTTTGTGTCCCAAATACTCTACAAAAAACATATTTTAGCTAATTTCATTCTAACTCCTGCAATTGCAAATTTGTTTGTTGTTTTAATCACTAAAATTTCCAAATTTAATACTATCTAAGATGATTTTGCAGCTGAAACATATATTTCTTTCAATATGTTTTCTATAATACATTAAACTTTAATTACTAGTTTAGTTTTACTTAATATTGATTAGTTTAAAAGTGTGCTTTAGCATTTCTTCACAACCATATTCAGTAACTGAATAAACCAAAATGAACTTTAAAACAGCATTTAATTTTACTATTTTATACATAAATATACATTGAAGATAAATATTTTAACCTTAATTTTATGGATAAAAATGTTTAATTTGAAACAAAAACAAAATTGAAAGCTCCTTTACAAATTAAGAAAATAGAATAAATAAACACTTACGATCGAGCCTTTAAGATCTCTGAGTATACGTTATCCATATTTGGAACCCTCTTAATCATCATGGTGATACTGTCCACGGCCTTGAACAACATTGAATTGGGTGTGTAGATGTACTTAAATGTATCTCCGACCACCTGAGTGAATAAGTAAAATAATTATCATTTGCTAATTACTTGAATACCATAGTGATACTACCAATTACTTTCTACACGACCGAATTGGGTGTGTAGATGTACTTAAACGTTTCCCCGACCACCTGAGTAAACAAGTAAATTAATTATTATTTGCTAATTACTTGAATATCATAGTGATACTGCCAATTACTTTCTACACGACTGAATTGGGTGTGTAGATGTACTTAAACGTTTCCCCGACCACCTGAGTGCATAAGTAAATTAATAACTATTTCCTAATTAGTTGAATATAATAGTGATACTAGCAATGACCTTCAACACGATTAATTTGTGTGTATATATGTATTTGAATGTGTCACTGACAATCTAAATTGATAATTATTTGTTAATGAGTTGTGAATCATAGCGATGGATCTACTGCGATGAACACGATTGGTTGGGTGTACAGATATATTTGAAAGTGTTTCCTGCTGAAAAAATATAATATATTTTAGCTTAAAATCAATTGTCAGGCACATAAATAATTTTTATTGTATATCTGCTAACCATATAAACACCCATAAAGAGGCAAATCAGTTTATTTATCTTGTTATTTTGTGGTTATATAACTATTTATTATGTGTCTGATAAAGTATATGAAATAAAGTATATTCTCAAGAAAAGTATAATTAGATTAAAAATTATCGATTCATATTTTTAAACCCTTTTGAAATCCTCACGTTTCGATTTCCACCAAAACTCGAGAGGGAAAATTCCTCAAAAACATTCCTAAATCAATTACTATAAATACCAGGTTGTGCGCGCTTATACAGTTCTATTTAGGGTCTTGGTCCTTATAATGTATCAAAACATACGTTTAAATATTGTTAAAACCTAGGAAGGTATAGTAAATGATATACATAGTAAAACAAATCTTTCGGTTAAGATATTATTGAACACTTAGCAGAATATTAAAGGTGCAGATCCCAATTATTTATGTCGGATCTACTTAGATAAGTTTGGGGACAATCAAGAGTTTCCGATGATTTAGAACGCTTGAACTTTCCGTTTACACTTGAACTAGAAATGCAATTATCGTTATTCTTTCATTGTTCTCTTTTAAGTTTTAACTATTCATCAGCAATAAAATAAGTGGAATTTAAATAATATTATTGCTATTAATATCTCTACGTTTAAAATCTCAAGCCACTCTGAAGGCAATCACAAGGGATTACCGGGATATTAAATTGCCTTAGTGGCCCACCACCCCTAAAATCGCTGACTACTGTAACGCCTATATTACCCTATAGCATGACATTACTAAAACTAATTCACAGGTACCTGTAAGTTAAACTAACCGCTGATATGTTGAGGCCCGGAGAACTAGGAAGAGGATACTGACATTTCGCAACCGGAAGCTGTGACTCCGATAAGACTGTCCAGGGAAGCAGCAAGAAGATTGAAACGTAGAGGGTTAGCATGGCTGGAATGGGAGGTGAAATAGATCTAAATAAATAATAGATCACAAAAGTTAATATGCCTGTTTCATAAAAACAAAAAACCTACATACACATATATAAAACATATTGTAAATGTAACATTAAACTATTAAAAATATTTTTATGTGGAAAAATATAAATCATTTATTAAATGTAATAAAATTTTAGTTCCTATAAGAAAATCAGTGTACACATTATATGTAACATGAAAGTATTTGCTTTTCAAGGAGGAAAGTATTATTAAAATACCATTAAGTTATTTAATTACCTGTTACATGCACTTTTTCATTTTAAACAATATTCTTATCTAAAATAGTATAATGTGGAACTTTACAGTACAATGGTTGAGCTAGCGATACTATGACATTAGAGGTCGAATAGAACCATTATAAAACAGTATTAATCTCTCTAAGGTCCCCATACTCACAATGGATTTGATTTAGAATTACAAATATACCCTTTACAAAACTTACTGAATAGTATCCTTTTAATGCAAAAAGTTAAGGTTAGAAATGAATACATTTATATTGTAGTTCTAAGAAGTGTGCTGAAGTGCCGACCAGACAGACGGTCGAAATGACCATTGTATTAGTGCTAACAGTTGTTCCTTACTTAGAATACATAAATAATTATTTAATTTTATAGAGCTAGAAGCTAGTTCCTATTAAGGTTAGTGAGAGCAATATTTTGTTTTTGTTTATTGTACAAATAAAGCACTTTTCTTCTTCTTTCTCCATAAATTTGCATGGAGGCAAATTAATGGTACTTTAAACATTTAAAGTTAAGTTGTATGATTATAATATTTTCCAAACGAGTAATAGAACTGACAGAGATCCTTGATGCATTCTTTCCACTAATATTAGCTAAATATAATTAAAATAAGATATTAGCAGCGTTAAAATTGTGATGAAAATTCTAGACTAGAATTGTACCGTTCCAGTAAAGATCCTACACAGACATAGTCGCTAAACTCACCAGCCGCAGTCTGCAGTGTAAAGACCAACCAACGCCACTTGCGAGTGAGTCAATTACCTCCTGTAATTGGTAGACTCAGCTGAGAGTTTGAGATGAAATTTACTGCCAGCCAATTTTTCAAATAAAACATCTGTTCAACTTTGCCAAACATTTGAACAGTTATTAAACTTTTTAGACAGTATTTCTAATCCTGGACATATAGAAAACATTTGCATGGTTTAAGCACATAGCCTAGTTTTCTTGAAATAGATAAGGAACTTTTCCAAGAATATACAGAGTGTCCCATAACTATCTGGACAAGGTATGCCAAGTTATTGTTCAGATCAGTATAAACATATTTCACGAAATGATCATGAGTTTCCGATGCTTAGTTTTCTATCCGTCTGCCTGTAAGATTTTTCTTATAAAAAAATTAATTTCTTACAGATTAATAAATTCAAGTATACCAAATTTGAGTCAAATACTCATGATAACAAGGCCAGTTAATGAAAAGAAATATCGTAAAATATCTTTAGTATTTTTAAAATAGCAGTCAATAACTTTTAAAATCATAAATACTAGAATTTGTCCCAAGAGTTGCAATAATATAATTTTTTATGGGTTTTTCTCAAATACATGGCACAAAAATTATTTAAATCGAATAATAAATAACTGATTTAAAACAGATTTACTGTGACGAGATATGGTCGACATTGAGAGTTACTTTAGTTCAATGTGTGTATTGTTGGCTATTCGCTGAGAACCTAGTAGCTTTAGAAAATACTAAAGATAATTGCAGTATATTTTTTCTGTAACTCGCCTTGTTATTATAAAATTTGAGCCAAACTTTGGTAAAATTGTATTTATTAGTTTTTAATATATTTTGTATTTAAAAAAACACATACAGACAGATGGGAAACCAAGCATCGGAGATTCATGGTCTTATGGTGAAATATGTTTGCCTTGACCTGGTAATAACGTGGCATATCTTTGCCCAGAGAGTATCAGGACACCATGTGTATTGTTCATCTGCCACTCTAATTTATGCGAAGGTCAGAATTGGACGGTATTGAAAGGATTAAGTACAAAACAATAAATATTTCCTAAGATTATAATTTTTCTCGCTGGATCTACTTAAAAACGACAGTCAGACCCATATATAATACTTATATTATCGTCAGACAACTTCATAAAGAGATTGAAAGGCAAGACTTTAAGAATCTGTATATAGTTTTTTTACGATTGGCTTAACAAACGTTTATGTGTCTTAAGGCTCCTTTCATGTGTGTCAAGCTAATAAATATATGATCTAAGAAAAAAATCGTTTCATATTTTTTACCATTTTACTACCCTTCTATTTCGTCCAGAACCAGAAATAGCGCATATAACGATATATTTATTGCTTTGTAAATATATATCTAATGATTTAAAAAACACATACCACTGTATGCTTGTACAGTGCAAATAAAATTTTCAGTCTATTGGAATATTACAATAAAAACAACCTTCATTGCTCAATTTTAAGATTGCCCATAACCCAAACTTAATTAAAAGTGTAATACTCCTTTAATTCATACCATTCAAAAACGGATGGTCATTGCTTAAAAATATAAAAAAGTAGTTTTAAATTAATTAAAACTAAATTTTATATTATAAAATTCTAAAGTGAATAATACGTAACCTTATGACATCACAGGTGATTTGAAAAACAGGTCAAGGTGAAGAATATTCTTTATTGAAAACTTGTACAAAAACTCTCTATATATGATTAAGTATCTCACTGTTAAGAACAGGACAAGCACGTTTACCATTATGCTTCTTGCACACCCTCTTAGATAAAAAAGTACTCTCTCTTGCACACCAGATATATGCAAAAACCTCATATCTTACCTATGGATGTATTAAAAGTATCTGATAAAGAACAAATATTTTTAAAATGCTCAATTGCATAGTTATATATTTACCAAGTCTTCAAATTCATACCAAAAATATTATTCTACAAAGTTAGAACTCCATTAAACAGTCGCAACATCGTACTACATTTTTACCTGCATTCATAATTAAATTACAGAAGAATTATAGTTCCCTTGGATAAATCTGTAAATGGAAATCAGACTAGTCACATTGTCACCAATAACCACTCAGCATATGCTAACTTGTTAGTGAACTAATTTGTTTATTATTTAATGAATGCCATACTCAGACATAATACTTTTATTTTAATGCCTATCGTGTGGTTTGGAAAATTAAATGAATGTAAAATTTCATTTAATAATCATTTATTTCACTAGAATTTTCTAAACAATTTTCAATTATGAGCCATTATTTCACATTAACATGAAGAAAATTCCCAACTACTACACTCAGAAAACTATAAGGGGCAACAAATTATATCTTGTACAACTAATCATTTATAAATATAACTCTATAGAGATATTATTTATTAATCGTGTATTTATTGCATACATGAATTATCTAGAGGGGTTAAAAAAAGTTATTCATGCACGACTATAACAATATTTCCAAACTAACTGTATTATGTTCTGTATCTGATCATTTCATCATAATTAATGTAACTTTTCGTTTAGTAACATAATCATCTCAGAATAACTTACTAGAGTATCAATTGAGCATTAGTGATCGATTCTTTGGACACTGGAAAGCGGAACTGTATAAACTTGACGGTTACGGCCTTCAATTTGAGGCTGAAATCCAACGTTGTGCCAAAATAAACCCGTTTATTGCGCCTTTCTGGCAATTTTATCTTCTTGCACGTTTTTTTCATGTCAGCCCAGCGTTGCTGCGTTCTTAAACTTCCGAAATATCTCTCTTGATATGATTAAACTGGCTTAATTTTTTTAAATATGAAAGGTGTTATGTAAAGTAAATAAACCATATCACATTTCGGAAGTACTTAAGAAATATCATTCAACAATTTTAATTTTGTCAATCTAAAATTCTTTAAGTTATATAATCACATCCCTTCCTTGTAAGTTCTTAAAACTTTATAACTTCTTGCCCCTAGTTTGTAGAAAATACGTTAAATACCATTTTTTTAATCCTCTTCTTACGGCTAATCGCTCGATAACTCATTGAAATTTAAAATTTTTTTAAGAATAGCCCTCATCATTTGTCAGAAAATACATTTAATAAGCCGCAAAAACCGCCTTAATGGTAACTTGTTCTAACCGATCCAAAGATTTAAACTTCTTGTAAAGAGCACGCACTATCTAGCTCTATGGCTCTATAATGTGCTGCTTCGGTACCTAGAAACAAATTTAGCTTTACATATGTTCTAAATATTAAGAACCATTTTTCTTAAAAGGCGTAATAGTTCTTACTTCAAGTACGTTGTGACCTTTAGCAACCTCATTTGAACGAATTCTTCTTCTTTTGACGTATTTCATATCAAATTTTGTTACTTTTGAAAGAAATTACTTCTGATTCAGATCCTGATTATAACAGTCTTCTACCTTAGCCAACATATTGTTGATTATTCTGGATGGATTTATTACTTTATGTAAAATCCTCCAACATAAACTTAGAAAACATTATATAGTAGGCGTTAAGCCGAGTTCGGTGCGATAAAAGAATATAAATGATCGGTTTTAGGTTTAGTGTAACATGCTTTACATTAAGATATTCTTACACCTTGAAAAGAAATGTAATTTTTTTAATGAAGTTTATATCGAATACCGCGAGATGCAAAATACATCACAGGAGTAAAGCCCTGTGACTACAATATTTAGTAGAATGACAGCGACACAGAGGACAGTATACAATGTTGTAAACTGGGCTTTGTTCATACAATCGTAAAACCATATCAGCTGTATGCTTCCTCCTTGCTCCTGGCGTCATTAAATATTATACGCTCTGTAAAATTACTATTCTAGTTGGCATTAATCATAAACACGCTCACTGAAAAAATATTCCCGCGTAGTGTCTGCGTAACAAAAGCGTAGCGCTAAATAATGCGAGAACTTTATCAGAACTACAGCTTACTACATCTGTACGTCCTATCAAATGGCTGACCACTTGCACAGATCAAAGAGTAAAGTCAATACCTTTACTTGTATATTTTTTTATCGAACTGCGTAAAATTTTAAATGGTTATAATGTTGTAATTAATAAAGGAAGAACCGAGTCAGTTAAAATATATTTGCTTTACATAGCAATTGTGAACAGGAAGGCCTCACATCAAATAAACATAATTATATAGTCCTAATAATTTAATATCTAATAGTCTACAAACCAAAAAGAAAATTTGAATTGCACAAGGACACAACCTAGTTTTTCATGAAGTCGATATAGGAATTTACACTGAAAAAAGACATCGACTACCAGATAACTAGATAAAAGTTAAGTTGCATTCTGTAAGCTGGCGCTGATAAATTCAATACTTATTTACTTGACAAACGGTTGTTTAGATACGTGCTAAGCTTTTTTCTGATATTCTTAACCATTTATTACCCTCCCCATTTTCGACGGGAAAGTAAAGCAGCTAACGATAAATTTCTGCATTCTGTAAGCTGGCGCTGATAAATTCAATACTTATTTACTTGACAAACGGTTGTTTAGATACGTGCTAAGCTTTTTTCTGATATTCTTAACCATTTATTACCCTCCCATTTCGACGGGAAAGTAAAGCAGCTAACGATAAATTTCTTTCGTTGATAACATTCCTCTAGCAATTTCAATAAATTCAGGTGTCATATTTATACAATGCAAAATGTCTCGCGGCTTATTAAATATAAGATAAGAGTAACCCCTCGAGTGATATACTACGTTAACGCTCAGCCAGTGAATATAAAAAACCGTTTTAAATAATACTGTTGTGCAACTTAAACCATGTGCGAAGGTCTCACGAAATTACAATCGTTGAAAAGAGGCCTTCAAAAAACTAGACTTAAGTGTGAAACTGGTTGGCACTCAACCATAAAAGGTTAAAACCAAAATATGGATCGGAAAATCCTTCAGAAATGTTTCATTGCTACGTTTCAACCTACCTACAATGTATAAAACTTAATTACAAAAACGAAAACATAAAATTCAAGGAAATTTCCCTAGTGTGCCCACCCTTTTCCAAAGTTATGATCGTAAAACCTCAGATAATAAATTACATAATTAACGGACTAATCCCCGTCCTTTATGAAAAGGTCTTAACAATGTAAAGCGAATTTACATTGATCTTTAGAGAAATATCAAAACCACAACAACAATAATCTACACCAAAAATTTTTTTTATAAGATCGCACTTACTAACATCATAAGGTCCTAAAAATTTTAAGCGAATTTAAATTGATCTTTAGAGAACTATCAAAACCACAAAAACAGTAATCTACACCAAAAATTTTTATAAGATCGCACTTAAAAACATCTAAAAAAACCTGCAAAATCCGACTATAAAAATTATTATTAAATGTTAAATCGTGAAATTTACTGCTTCAAGTATAAAATAAAAGTCTCATTGTACATCGCTATTACTACTTATCAAGTAGTATGATTATGCTCTAAGACTAAACTTCACAAAATAACTAATCAATAAAAACAATTAATTATACTGGATTATTACAGAAAGGAAACCCACAACACATTAGTCTGCTGCTCGATAACCAGGCATAAACTTATTCTCTGAGTTTGAAAGTATCTTAGAACTTCCTATCAATCCTTACTATGACAGGAATAAAACTTGCACCTACTGCTTAATCAAAACTCATTACAGCAAACAAAAGTGTAAGAGTGTAAAAATAAAACATTTGGTACATCAGTTTCAAAATCTCTCCAAACTAAAAATTATTCATCAAAAGACATACGGATCAAACACCACCAATTCTAACTTCCATAACAGCATTAATCCTCATAGCTCATCTGCAGAGGCGAATATCTGATAAAGGGAACAATATGTCCTCCTCTCAAAGAAGTGTGCAAACTCAGACTGACAATTCTAGTACCGAATATCGTGATATGACGGAAATAGCTGTATCACTTATGTTAATGTGCCGGCTTTGAGACATTGTTTTTAGTGAGAGGTGAAGTGATACGTTGTTTTTACGTTTATTTGACGTAGTATACATTTTACGAAATAATAGTAAATATACATATAATAATTGGTGTACTAGGCTTGCCGATTTCAAATTTGTATAAAAGGGAAGTGCAAATCATTACAAAATAAATTGAAACGGCCAAGTGAAATGCTGCATTTTATATATTCTGTAACATAGAAATTCTAAAGTAAAACGCATACATAATTACTAAAAGAATACACTGATTAGTATAGCGTTTTGTTTGTTAAATTTCTTAAGACAAAGTAAAATCACAAAATGTTCCTAAATAATTTATAAACACTGGCCAACTTTGGCATTTCTAAGTATTACACGATTGTCATTTGAATATAGATTTGTTGGGCTACCAGGGAAGATAAATTGGTGGTGGAATTCATTTGTAGGTCTGGAACTGCCATCCCCATGATAAGTACTCTAAAAATAAATTATTTATTTTTAAGGTTGTTTTTGCCATGATTCGACGTTAAATTGAACATATATCAAGCACCGGTTTTATAAAAACTCGTTTAGGTAATAATAATTTACCTACTTAAGTGAAATGCTTAAGACAGGTTGTAACATTTTAGATATTTTAATAAAGGCAGGTTCGAGAATAGCGAGGAATATCTCTTAGTTAGACTAGAAGATAAATCACAGCCGCATCTGTCGCCAACACAACATGGAGTATTTATCACTCGCTTTGAAATTGAACAAAATTTATAAAAACTTAGAACTGGAAACTGTGTAATAGAGTGTGAAGTAATTTATAGCTTGAAGTAACTTAATAGTACTTATATACACATGTAAAAATCCATTAAAACATAATTTTACCGTTTTTTTTACTTTTCATATTATCTGTTGAGAGTCGTTTTAATGTCAGCGTTTAGCCAAGTTTCTCCTTTCACTTATGAAATTTGAATTCTGCACGGTAATTTCGAACAGTTGACCAAAAAGGTTGAAATTTGGTCAGCTAGAGTAGTGATATCTCTACATCGCTATTAAAATAGTAAAAATCTGTCCATTGTGAGTCTATACCATTACACGATTTACAATAATAACAAGGATAATAGCAATATAAATTACTAGTAATAATTATTTAAAAATAAGTAACTAATTCTATAAACATTTTTAAGTAAAAGAAAATAAAGTCTTCATTTATGTCTGTCTGTTGTGTTTTGAATACATACGAAGTTAGGTTATGTTAAGATTTGACATAACCTCTTTGGTACAACACCGACAACAGTGAAAGCGGAAAACTCCACATGAATTGAACAAAGTCCAGAACTTTAAATGAGTTTGCTGTTTGCTTCTTAAACTCGTGAGTGATGATGAAACGCGGTGCTCTTTGATTACAACTCCTAATGAATGGTGAATTGAGTAAGGTGTGAATCCCCCAGTTATAATTAATTTATGAAATAAAACACTTCAATTGTATTACTGAGTTTGTTTCATTTTGATCAACTTTGAACATTTATAATTACTTGAAAACTCTTTATATTCCCATATTACAAGGAATTTAATGGGTATTACCTTGGGTATTGAATAAACACACCATAAATAACGCGGTTTCAGACAGGTGCCATCATTATAATCATCTGATGGAAAGGGTGGATGACAATCCTATAGAGGAGCAGTGTTATATAATTGTAAAAAAACAATGGCAATTTTTAGAAATAATATTAAGGGGGTCGGCCAGGCCTATCTAGCCCATGTTAAATTCCTCTACTTAAGGTACATTTTTCTCAAAAAGTATAAAAGATAGGTACATAATTTTTGTGTTACTAGAAACCTTGGATATTTTTGCATAGTTTGTATGGATAACTTCAAAAAATATATATATTTTGGATATTAAATTTTTTTTTTTCCAAACTAATTTTTTTCCAGGAATTTTTTGTATAAAATATATTTTTTTTTAATTTATAGGATTTAAAAATAAGGAATTTGCTTCATACAAAAATGTAAAGGAAGACCTAATAAACAAAATATAAAAAAATTGTTCAGATATCTTCAACAGTTTTTTAGATAAATGTACCTTTGTGTTAAAAAACTAGATTTTTCGGAAAAAACGTGTTTAAAGCAAAAAATATATGATAATTAAAATTAGGCCTACCTCTAGTACATTCCTGCCCCATAAGTGGGGTTGTCTGGGTCCTCTAACTCTTCATATCTATCCTCTAGCCTTTTCTTTGCAATAGAAAGTTGTTTTTCTGCACCTTTTCTCTATTTCTTGTTGCGCTTTTTCAGCTTTTTGAATTCGGCGTAGATCTTGTTGTTTCATCTCTTGCACACATCTAGAGCCAGGATTAATACCAAACTTTTCCAACACTTGGCACTTCACTATGTTGCCCCTGTTAAAAGTTGCCACAGCCTCATGCACACCTAGTTCCAAGGTACTTTTCATCACAAAAGTTGTTTTTGGTTACTCTCGACCATATCACACTATTTAGCGATTCGCTAGAATTCTGTGTTCCACCATGAAGGCATTTCCTAAGGAGTTCTTCATTAGACAAGTCTCTGAAAATGGGTTTTTATTTCACCCATAACAGACACTGGTAGGTGAGTATGGGTCTTTATGGTCATAAGGTTTCCCTTCAGCAATAGATTTCTGGTATTTACACCAAGATTCGCTACCTTTAGGGCACAGGCCATGTGATGGAGACTCATTAGAAGACAACAAATGGAAATAAGTTGCCCACACAGCATCTTTCATTTTCTTAAGACTATCAGTATTCCTAATTATAGCCAGTCCATAGTAGTTTTGTATTTCATCAATAATAACATTCGTCAGTCGCCCTCGGCCACCAATAGATTTACCATCCGATAATTCTTTTTTACCCATTTTGTCTTTGAGTTTCCTCAATCTAGTCCCCATCCTTTTTCTAACATGAGCAACACATTCTAATTTTTCTGGAATACATTCATCACCATAGGGCTTTTTCTTTCAATATAGTCGGAAAAGCTGCGCTATCGCCGTCCCCCAAATAATATTTATACCGCAGGTTTCTTGTATAGTCAGATGAATAAAAACATGTCAACTACTCCGGCCACCTCCATCCCACCACTAACACCACGGTAATTTTGCTTCACATTTATTCAAGTCATGGTTATCATCCAACCTTGTCTTACATCTACAGAAACTTACTGTAAACTCTAACATCAACCACTTTTCCAGTATTTTCTGCTATAGCAGTCAACGCACCATTCAGCGAAGAGTGTCCGCGGCGCTGCCAAGTACCGTCAAAAATTGCTGTTACTTCCCTAACACCATCATTTTTCTGTACACATTCTTTAGCTGCTTCTTTCATTGAGTCTTCAGACACCTTTTGGTAGCATCACATAGCAGTTTGTTGTACCTCTTAAAAGTTACGGGTCTAGGTAAGTTCATGACAGCACACCAAGTTCTCGCGGCTTGCTCGCCTTTCCCTATGGATCTAAAAGCATAGACCGTTCGAACATTTACTTCATACCTACCATTAGCCAATTGCTGACAGTTCTTTGAGGAAACTTCATAGCCACAATTATTACACTTTATACATACTGTTAGTAGTAAGCCTAATCGGTTTTTACTGTGAATTGAAAGAGAGCCATTACATTGTACGCACACTGCGATGTCAGACAACAGTGATTCTAGGTTATGTAAATTTATAATGTCATTGCAGTTATCATTATCAGTTTCATACTTACTATAATAGTCTAAGTTACCTAGTTTCTTTTTTGAAGCACTAGGTTTACCTATAGTATCAACAATTTCAGGGCTATTTTACAGGAGGGTCAATTGATACCAAACTTGTGCTTGGGATAGGTTCATTGTTGGTTTCCAATGGACTAAAACTACCGGACACTTTTCTAATTTTTGATAGGGATCCATTGAAGATACGTTTTTCTCTTCTTAAAAACTTTTGTTGGAGCCCTAGGCATTTTATCTAAGACACAAAACACACCAAAACAAAATCACAATCACTACACTACACCACTTTCATAAGGTCAGAATAACATCAAACAATAACAAAATCCACACTAAATCAGCAGAAACTATTACCAGACAGCTGGGAGCAGTGCTGCCAATGAGCAAAACAAAATAAACTGGTCAGCCAGTAAGATTATCAGCATAACAGTACTATAACAAATAAATGAACGCCCTCATGCTCTCCTGGGACGAAAAAAAAATGCGATGACATGCGTTTTGAAAAACATTCATAACGTGTTTAATAACTGACAGAAATTAAAAAGTGAAGTATGTTTCTTAAAGCTAACAAAATTTGGAATTAAAAAAATTAAAAAAAAATTTGAATTTTTTAAACCCAATTTGGGGCCGACCCCCCTTAACCATTCAAACCAGTAATAACAAACTATTAAAAAAATTATAATATTAGTGCAAAAATAATAAAACGTTTAAGTATATCAATACATATTGTGACGTGTACCATTAGTCATGGATAAAAATACAGTTTTAAAAACAGATTAAATACATTATCGTTGTTTTATTTATACTATAGTCGCATGATGTTAACGACACAAATACCACTAATGGTTAGAGCACCATATATTGTTTACTGTTTACATACGAGGAATAACCGACAAACCATAGCCATATAACGTAAACGATCCTAATAAAGCCTGTAGAAATAGAGTTAAGAAGTTACTGTGGAAGCGCCAATTTTAAATCGCTTCCATGTGACATTCTGCAAGGCTATCAGTGTTGCTGAATTGTAGAAGCAAATTTTTGAATTATTTACAAATTTAATAGTACCAATTGCATGCTTTCTATCGTCAAATCATAAATTTATTTAAGCACTAAATTCTAAAAATAAAAATACATGTAAAGGCCATCGCGGCCTGACAGATGTGACTACTTCTTATGACAGGCTGTGAATATAAATCTTAGGAATTTAAATGTTACAAGCTATAACTTGCAACATATTATATACCTCAGGAGTTTGATCTAGAGAAATCCATGAAAAATTAATATTTCAATATTATAAAATATGATTTAAAGACCAATTTCAAAACATTTATGGTATAAAGTTAGAGTACCTAAGTTGTTAACTATACTTATCTACGCATACCACCATAATCTTTTAATTAGTACAGGGTTTACAATATTTTATGTTATCCGAAGAATCTAATATTCTGCAACCATGTATCTCAATAAATAACTTTTTTCCACAATCACACTTGTGTTTAAAATAATGGGTTTTGTCCAAAAAAGTTACTTACGTCATATAAGCCTCCATAGCCCGGTATGAGAAGTAGTCACTTCAATGAATTATAATGATAATGAATCTGATATACACACAAACACACATACACATACACACACACACACACACGCACACACACACACACACACACACACACACACACACACACACACACACACACACACACACACACACACACACACACACACAATCCATCACTTTACATTTCATAGAGGAGATAAATATATAAATATTGATTAAAATTTAATACGAGAGTGCGCCCTACTAAATTAAGATACTTTTCAACTCATTCAGGGCATATTGTTTTTCATATTTATAGTACAACAGGTTACGCCAAATGTATGTATGTTTGAATTTTCTACTTTCTTACCTATCGAATATACATACATGAGGATCTGGTTTGTTTTAATCCTAGTTTCTCAAATAAGCTTATAAGTCACGTACTTTTTTAATTGCTGATACATTTTAAACACAATAAAAATGTATCTCTTAATACTGTCAGTTTGTCTGTAAGGTTCTTTAAATACTCTAGAAAATGTAATTTAGCATGTATAATTTAAATAATTGCAAATGCCTTAAAGTTCATCAGCATAAAAATTAGGTGCAAAAAGTTTAATTTATATTTTATATCAAAGTACGACTAAAGCTACGATGACTTGAACGGCGTTCCATTCTAAACCTACCAGAGCACAAATTTGGAAAGCTACAAAAAGAGAGTATTTTATTATTATTTTAAATTAAAGTTTCAATATTTTATTATTGAATGTAAAACTCCATTCCGAGCCATGAGGTAAACCGTAAACATAATTTTCTTGAGTTTCTGGTAAATATTCATTGGTATTAAAATCGTAAATTCAATCTTTGTCAGCTTCCAGTAAACTGTCAAACTCTTAACCGTCTATGTTTTCCACGATATTAGTTTAGCATGAGCAATTTTTTAAATAAAATTCAAAACCTAGGGTCTTAGCAGAAATTAAATTTGAACAGGTCTACAAATCTACATCTACAACTTGATCGTATAAATCTTCACATGCATAAAAATTGTATACCAGAAGCTTTAAACCGTTTGAGAATAAAAATTGCATATTTTGGGGTCTTATACACGTATATGCAATTTTTTCTAGATTTTAGTTTAACGATCTTAGTTACCCACAAAAGGCCATAATCGTACTCAATGTACGTGGGCAACACAAAGTTTCAGTGTTTATATAAAAACTTAAATTCTTTATATCACTTAGCTTTCGACGTATCATGCGGACAGACTAACAAACGAACAGAAATACATTTTTTGTAGTCCTTCCGGTGATAGGTTTTGCTAAAGCTCAGCCATTTAAAAATATATGCTATTTAAAATTATTATACTAGTTTATTTATTAAACATGTTATATGTATATGCACTGTAATCTTTATAGTACATAAGTCAGAAGATATGTAGTCTGTAGATGGCAGTACAGCCGGGTATATTTATTACTAATCGTCAAAAACCACTGTTCTTCCAGGATTGAATGTAAAACTTTATCATGCTAAAAACATGACATTGTTCTATGAATTCATATTGTAGATGTTTGTTTGTTTCAAATATTTTTACGAATCCAGTTAAACCATTCTTAAGTAGGTTTCCAATACAAAAGTTTTATAGTCGCAGTCAAACATAATTACAGCTTTATTATTATGTATTTAGTATTGGTCAATAAAAATCTCCACCGATAAATATTTTATAACACTATAAATACATTTAAATACACCTTTCCGCGTATAACTAGTAAATATATTGTATTGAAGTAATTATACATATAGATCCGTTGTACTTAATGTGTCAAATGTGTTTTACGTTACTGCGGAACTGTTCGTTAATTTATAATCAAAATTCAAGGTTAACTACTTTTGACATAGAGAATTATAATTTTTTAAATATAAGCAAGTTTTTCATCGTCGAGCTCTCTTTTCCTTGCAAAGAAGTGAAGCTTTGTGTTAATATTCAGTTCCATACGCTACGCCTAGGTAATAAAAATGAAAATAACATATAAATACAAACGGTTTATATATTTGGATGTTTATTTACAACAATGGTTTCAAATGTCCCTCTCTGGGCCGTAGAGACATTAAACTTTGCTAGACCCCTCACTTGACGGAAGAGGTTTTATTACAGTGTTGATAGAGTCGTTAAAGTTTACGACCCTGTTTTTGGTTTTGTTGACGTGTTATGTGTTTAGGTGAAATTTTACAGTAAATTGAGTCCCAATTAAAAGTTTCATTTTCAGTTGAATATGAGGCTTTTATTTTTTTATAGAATGTTTATATGTTTTTACACAAATATCAATATCATTAACTACAGTTTTACATTAATTATTTCTTAGATTTTCTCATTTCTGTAATATAAAGTCCTATAGCAGTATAACTAAACAATGTATAGAAATAATGTTCTTTTTTAATTTTGTTTTAATTACTTGGTTAAGATACATCAACAATTTATCTTACTACTATCGACATCAACGATATCTTAACGTTTATAAGTACATTCATTTAAAACGAATTAATTGGCTTGGACTTGAGTGTCTAGACATATTTAATTTCTGTCTGTCTATCTCTATGTCTCTTAATTATGATGGAATCGAGAAATAGTGCAATAAACAAATTTAGTACAATTAAATATTATTTTGACATGTGAAATTTCTATATATAGCTAAAGAAAGGTGCAAGATTCAATATCAGCTCACTTTTGTATTTTATTAACTTCCTTAGCCAATCGAAACTTTCATTATTTGAATACTGCTATCAAACCTAAATTAAGGAACAAAACTGTGAATGTATCATGGTAAGATATCTTGGGAATGAGAATAACACCGCTTTTCATAACTGGCTACTTAACAACTGTACTTTTCAGGTGTCATTTGCCTTTGGAAGATCAAGCATTTAATGTTATCCCCAACATTAGAGTGACTTGGACACAGTGTCCAGTACTTATGTACCAGTATCTTATAATGTAGTTGGTTAGTACAAATGATTAATGCAACCACCACCGTACTACACATTTCAGAAATCACCTAGTACACTTTCTGGAACATGAACTTTACCTATCATCTATATCAAGATTATATACAAGAGTGTAACAGGGAACCATTTCAAAAATTTAATTTATTCTGGCAAATAGTATGAATAACTAATGCCAGTTTCACATCCGTACATGTAGCATTATGCAAATAATTTGGTTTCCCGGTAGGGAAATATATATATATATATATATATATATATATATATATATATATATATATATATATACAGGGTGAGTTTTTTAAAGTGATCCAATAGCTAACTTTTTAATTACATGACTTAGCACCACACTTTAAATTTGGAACTTGCTCAATTTTAAGTTTCACTCAGGAATACACTTTCAAATTTTTTGAAGATGGCCGCCATTTTCCAATATGGTGGCCAACTTTAAAATATTTAATGGAACACCCTGTATTTTATGTTGTTTTTTAGATTCTACTCTAAAAAATAAAACCTTTTTGTACTTGAGAGTTTTTCCATATCTCTAATGGTTCAGGAGCTACGCGGACTGGAAGTTTTCATAATTTTTTCCAATATGGCGCCCAACTTTAAAATCTTTTATGGAACACCCTGTATTTTATGTTGTTTTTAGATTCTAATCTACAAAATAAGACATTTTTGCTTCTGAAAGTTTTTCTAAATCTCTAATGGTTCAGGAACTACGTGGACTGGAAGTTTTCGGATTTTTTCGGACTGATGGTGAAAACTTTCTAAAAACAACTAAAAAACTTTCTGCTACCCGTACAACTAAACGGGTAGCACTGTAACAGCTTTAATGTTAGTTTTAGTTTGAAAAATTCGATCCTAAATGCTCTATATTATGCAAGACCAAACTCATTTAAAGATAACGCTGAGGGACAGAATTGAATCACAAGGAATATTTGATATAGGTTTCATTCATAAATAAGTTTTATAGTAGAGTTTAAATAAGTTCCAAGTAATCTGAACTATCAATGAAAGGTTTTTCTACGATTAAATATTGTTTAAGCACTGGATAACAAAATGAAATAATTTAACTTTGTCTTACTACTATTACTACCAATATCGAACAAATTGATTTCACTATTCATGAATATTACAATCTAGGAAACAGTCGTTGTGTGAACATGAGATGTACAAATAGATTTACAGCATTACTCAAATTGTATTTGTAATATTGTATTTATTTGAAGTTGTGTTAATTTTTACTAGGTGCCTATATATAGCAGCACAGTCATTGTTTAGTCTCTTCTTCAATCAAATACTGTTAATATTAGTTATTTGAATGATTTCCGTATAAATATATTTATTTCAATTATAAATATAGCCTACAAATATTATCATTATACTGATGTTGCAAATTACTCTCTTTATTCTTTGTTTAAAGGTTGTTGTTAGCGATGGCTGATTTGAAAGGATAACATATTTTGAACCTTTGCTATGTTTTTCTATATGTTGCAAATGGAGAATATTACGTTTCGGGGATTTAAATCTTTCCTCTTCCTCAGGTGTCCTAAGTATTGTAAAGTAAGGTTAAACGAGCACGTGAAAGTTAAACCAAACGTTTATGGCAAGTTCATCGTCGCACTTAGACTATTGTACTACACCAGGGGTATTGGACACGTGAAGAACAGGGAAGACTACAATCTTCGACAAGTAGTTTTCTATTTTTGTAACATTTAGGCAAGGATGATAAATGACCTGAATTCTATCGTTTTATATGTTATTCTTAATTGTTTTATATCGTTATTTGCAGTATTTCCTTTCTTTCTTTACAAATATAATTGTTTTATTTTACAATTCAATGTCAAAGCTGTTAGAAAAACAGTGCATTAAACGACAACGTGAATAGCTCGGAGACTAATGCAGTTTAAGTATTTTCGGTGAATGGGCGTGAAAAATATAATTGACAAAATGGAATATTAATTTCTTTATTTTGTCAAAGATCAATGGTACTTCTAACCACAAGTAATCCAATACTCGTTTTACCTCAAGTGATTGAAATTTTACACTTGTAATCTATGGAACTCTTTTCAGTTTTATGATGGAAATTCTGGTAAATTTAATGTTCTAATAATAAATTATGATGTAAATATATTCCGCAATTATAACAGTATCCTACTATACTATAATACTTACAATAATAATCAAAATGTAATTTAAATGAATTTCTGTTTATATTACCTGTTCTGATTTTCCGATACCACGTAACTGTTTTCGAGTACACTACAACACCAGTAATAACATGTAACATGACAGAATCAGTTATTGGTATATACTAAACAGCTGTTGGTACTTTCAGCTGTAGTGTGACAAATTATCTCACACATCTTTTTACGTTTGAATTTTATAAAATATTAATTTACAGTAATTGATCATTACATGTAGCAAATACAAAGTTAATGCATAAATTTTGATCTTTTTTGCACCATTGACGATTTTAAAGGATTTAATACACAATAAATATTACTTAAATACCACTCTTTGTGAAGAAAGCTGTGAGTGTTTTCACATAAGGTTGACCAAACAATTGGGGTTCCTTGAAGTTGAGATGTGGCATTTTTACAGTCCTTTAAGGAAAAACAGAAAAACGAACACTAAAATTCCTGAACGATCCATTCTACAGTGCGAAAAACAACTTGACCAAACATTACAGTATAAAGGATTTTTTTGCAATATTGAATGCCCGTAATGAGCTTTTCCCCCTTAGAACGGAATTACATAGGAAGTAAGTAGCATAAATCTCTAGACCGTTATAACCTTCGTAATCCTTCGTATTTTCTTCATTGGGAAGCAAGAGGAATTCAACCATGGCACTGGAAATACCTTAGATAGATTTCAAGAACAAGGGTTAGAGTGGATTTTGACCGAAGGGGATTTCAGAGACCTTTGAATTTGAATTTTTGATCGGAGCAACAAAGCAGTTTCAGCTGTGGCGTTGGGAATATCATTAATTCAAATAAATATTCTCCTACACTTACAAGACATGATATAAGAGTCATTATAAACTCTGATACTACTGATGTATAATTACCTACGTTCAAATAATATAATAGGATTCCATCTGTAAAATCATAAGTACTTTTACTATGAAGTAAGGTTTTGACAATTACGTAATAAGACTTGTTCCTATGGTGTCAACGAACCCTAGGTTAATAGTAACTTTAAAACGGACTCGCCACAGACCAAACTTAATTTGACTACAGGATGTTGTAGGTCAAAAAGAAGGGCGTATCCGACTGGTACAAAAACAGCATAATGTCGAGGCTGGTAAAAAAGGACTCAAGTGACGTTACGGCACAGAACCAAGAGCACTACACAACACATGTCACACGCACCAGGGAAAGTGAGAGACTGGGACGTCACTGCACAGAACCAAGAGCACTACAAAACACATGTCACACGCACCAGGGAAAGTGAGAGACTGGGACGTCACTGCACAGAAACCAAGAGCACTACAAAACACATGTCACATACACCAGGGAAAGTGAGAGACTGGGACGTCACTGCACAGAACCAAGAGCACTACAAAACACATGTCACATACACCAGCGGAAGTGAGAGACTGGGACGTCACTGCACAGAACCAAGAGCACTACAAAACACATGTCACACACACCAGGGAAAGTGGAATACTAGTAATTTAAATCCTATTATCCTATAAATTCCTCCATCTCCAATTAAAAATTTTAAAAAATCTTTTCTTTTTAAATCATTTTATTTTTGCTCTTTTGTTTCCATTTATGTAACTGGAATTGTAAAGTATGCATTTCACATAAATAAATAAAAGTTAAAAATTCATGTTCATTACAATATAGACGATACGAATGACATAATATTGGAATAACGTACGTTATCCCATTTCCTCTGTAATTTGCGAATACTTGAATATATTTGTAATACACAAATAACATAACATAGATAAAACATTAACAAGTCTTTTAGGCAAACTACATGTTGTAATCTGAAAATTTAGTGGACGAACGTTACACTTTGAAGAGTTAATAAACCTTTGAAGCTTTTAATGCTTCTTAGGGGAAATTACTTTTAATGTAGGATAATAAAGTAAGTTGTCTGTTATTGTTACATTAGTCGCAGGTGTGGTGTTGTGTCCGCCACTTTCCTGTTGGCAAACTTGGCCTAACTTTCATCAATATGGCGATTCAAACTTTCAGTACCAAACTTAACTAGGTAACCTCACACCTTGTCCATGTTCTATATAGATATATTTACAAGCTAGAGTTTTTATGTTCATTATTTAAAAACACTTTTTGAGAAGTCCTTGGCTAAATGTATAGTTAAACGAATGAATGATGAAATTTATATTTACATAATGTAACCAGGCTAAGGGATACATCTGAAAAAATTCGATAAAACCATTAAATATGACATCCTTCAAACTAAGCATTATTATTTTAGAACCGATTTATATTAAATTTAAGATGTTATTTAAAACAAGAATACAATACACCACGTGTCGTGTATCGTGCTTCGCTGAGGTTTCATTATTCATTTCAAATATATATATCAGTCTATAGTTAGGATCCATGTGTTGCAATAACAAATTATAAATGCCATTTGATTGTATTCAGTTTGTTTTCAAAATTATATATACATTTATTTTCTCATTGCCATGTTTATTCTTAATACCATTGTAAAACTGATGGTTTGAGTATAATCCAAAGGAGTGATGACATGCAATATCGTCAAACTCTAAGTTACCTATATCTTGCCTTCAATCTCGATATGCCGTGCGGACAGATAGACACACGGACAGACAGAAATAAAACTTTTCAGCTACTCGAGCTATGAGCTTCACCAACGCTCAGCCAAAACAGTGCGTTATTTGTAGTTTATTCCTTTCCCCTTACTGAGCCAAGCAACTTTGTGCTAGCCAAGCAAAGCCCTGCTAAAGACATATTATAAAACACTTAGTAATTAACAAACTTTATTCTATTTTAACAAAGGCTCGAAGTCCAATATAACAATTTTTCAAATACACACAAGATTACTGATTAAAGAGGTTAATCCAGCTGTACTAATCTCAGAGGACTAACTTAAATGAAGTTTTGTCCAAAGTTTCTCATTTCGGTAATTCAAACTTCATTCATCATGATAAATAATGTATATCATCTGCAGCGTCTTTTTAGTACTATATACTATATCAACTTTTACAAAATAATTACTTTCAATGAAATTTATATAATGGACGTACAACTGACGTAAACAATCTTAGAAGCATTCAGTTAACTTCAATTTTATTTCAACATTCAATTTTATTTCAGTTTCCCACAGTTTTTAATTGCTGTACTAATATTGTAATTTTTTTTCATAAATAACCAATTTCAGACCACATATAAACTGTTTAATTAAAAACTATATTAAAAGTAATTTGAAAGTGATAACAACTTAACAGCTGTCTCTCTGTCTGCGACACTTCTACAGACTCCTGAATGTTTTACTGAGGCTTCAATGTAACTTAAAAATTAACAGTGACATTTTGTTGTTTGCGATACATTTTTTGATGTTCTCGCTATAAGATTTTGATATGATTTCATTTAATTCTTCCTAGACTATATTGCATGTTTATATCTACTGTATAGCGATTGGCATCACATTTTTAGACTAACATATCAAACATTAAACAACTTTAAATTTTTAGCACAAGTAGATGATCAAGCATTTGTATGTATTAGGAAAATTATTTCATTATTTATTGTATGACTAGGATACAACAAATGTAAAACCAATTGTTATTATCCCTTCAGAAATAAAATAAATTTATTACACGAATGTCACAAAGAGAAGACAATCGTCATAGTTCGTTATATAGAGTTACAACATATTATTATAGGTCAATATATAGAAGATTCATTTAACTAAATAAAGAATAAATCTTTAATAAACAAAGATTCAATTAAGGTATCCCTCAGGTTGCCAACTTCGATCCTTTTTTATGTTTATATATGTTTATCATGTTATAATATTAACCATGAGTTTTACAGTCGTGATATTAAGATTTGATATTTATACTGAATATAATTTGGGCTTAACTATTCAAATTTTCCTGAACATCAGCTCGACGATGGCTCTGATCTTTTTATTGTAAATAAATATCTCGTTATTGCTTTTGAGAAGCGACTCCTCTAACACAATAAATGATAACTTTGATAAGTATAATACAGACACAATGCACAAACATTTATTTAATGAGGTATTCCAAATTACTGCACATCATAAACACTGTATTCCCAGGTTGGTAGATTATTACGTTTACATAAAAGTGAAGGCAGAATGATCTGCAGGCTATAAAGGCTGTAGGTATTGTGCGTGCAAGAAAATAAAAGTGAGGTTTATGTCGGGGCGAGAATATAAACACAACTCCGCTCTAACAAGCGAAAGTGAATGTGAATAAACCCCCAGCGTCGTGTCTGTGTTATGTCATAGCAATTTCAATATTGGGGAAGTCAATCAGCTGTTATCCAGTAACAATCTAAAAACTCAGATGTGGACAAAATTAAATTATTATCTCCAAATCAGTTTATGAGATATTGCCTCGAAACATTAATATTTGAACATTTGAATTAGTTATGACATAAATTGATTCCATCTACAATTCTTAAAAATTACTTATTGAACAGATTCATCAGTTAAATGTGCTTACTTTTTGATAGTTTGCACCACACGAACAAATCACGTTTGACAGTCATTGTTCAATAACATTTTAAACACTACATTTTGTATCTGAGATACAACTAAGCAAGATTAATTACTATTAATAATTAAAATCGATAATAATAAAACATTTTAATTTTATGGTTATGTTAATCGGTGTTGCAGAAAACATTTGAGAGTTAAAAATCTGTTACAGAACAATAATTTAAAACGAATGTATTATTTTTATATAATACACAACACAAAAGGTGCAACAAGCCAATCATCATGAATGAAAGTTCAAAAGTACGTAACATCTTATAATGTAAAAGTAGTAAGACCGCTTGATATCCATTTGTATGTTTCTGTTAGCGACCCCTCAATAAAAAATACGACATCTAATGTATTATAAATTCATATAATTATATATATAACATAAAACTCATATACATTTATTGTCTTAAGGAAATATATTACACTATGTCCAATTTTTTAATTATTTATTAAATCGTTCCACTGGAAACCCGACTTCTCTTTTTCAAGGAAGTGATCTTAGTTACATTTGTTTATGAATAACCATGTTGGTTAAAATAAAATTCATAGAATCTACAGTTTAGTACTCAATCAACTTTTACAACTATTATAATTGTGAAAGTCAATCTAAGTACAATTTTCAATAACTAATCAACACATATTATGAACTTATTTTGTTGGATTTATTGGTTTCATATTTAGCTTAACCAGCAATAACAAATTTTTAGCAACTTAAACGTTAATGGAGTTTCTTATTGTTGACTGGGAATTACTGATTATTGTTCTGAATCAATAAAAGAAGTGTGGATATCATTGTAGTCCTAAAGTGTACATAAATTCACTTGCTTGTCGGTCTGTTCGAACTGACTCTTCTAAATATGAGGTGTGGACGGTTTTATAAACCATGGAATTTCACTGATCATTTCATTTTATATACTGTTATATGGCCAAACCAAAAGTGGTAATAACCCTTTTAATGACATTTTATTGCGTTAGAACTTGCAACGAACTCGTCAGTGATTATTCGATATCCATATCCTCTTGTGTGTATTATGTGATGAAGGAGATTTCGATGAAAACGAAAGGAAAATAATCTAGTTCAGGAATTCCAAGGAATTTGAAGCGGTGACCAAGTATTTGGAGCGGCAGTGTTTTGAATTTTTCCAATTAAAAACCTCCCATAGTGTTTTAGCCCACCACTTCTCCAGTGAGTAGTATGTAAAAGTCTGTCACAATCAATACATATAACTCGTACGTCTAACGCAAATTATATATAGTACGTTAGAAATCTTAATTACCCATATTTACTACCCATATTTATAAAACGAAAATGTTATTAAAGTTGTGTACTTTATGTGTTTTTTCAGTATTATAATTTTGTGGTACAATGATAATATAACGACTATTTATTCATTTTTATGTTTATGTCGATATGTATTGACACCATGGAGTAAGGAAACATAATAATTTACAGTGTTATTTAAACAAGTCAGAGGTTGGACCAAAGTAATAACAGTTTAGTGATTTACAATTTTAGCAGCTTGAGAACTCGTCATATCTTTATACGTTTTGTCTCCTGGATTGTTGCTGGACTGTAAATTATTAAGGATATATAAATATATTTGCCATTGTCAGTCCTATTTTGTAAATCAAAATTATTGTCAATTCTGTTAAGAGCTGAACAATAGTACAAATATTTTATCAATACACTGCTTAAACAAACACGTGCAAAAATACACTTACAGACACCATTTACACTTTGCTATCAACTAAATTGCCTTTAAAGTGCTGGATCAACGTTGAAAGAACATTAAAAATCATAAAGTTAGGTAGTTATTGTTTACATTAGGGAGGTTTTCATACTTACCAGTATTAATTGAAGTCAAACTTTATCAAAGTTTTATAATTATTGTGTTTGTAATTATTATGAAATTTATTCCTTAACTTTCAGAAAACGTTTTCCGTATTTTTTTTGAAGATTCAATGCCAGAGGAACAATGACTGACCAAAATATTGACAAGAACAAAGTAATAAAATACTTCGATTACGTGACCGGGCACTCGACAGTTACTCAGAATGCAAAGAGTTTCGTCACTTCTTTGATATGTTCTGTGACTGTGCTCGGGTAATTCACCTGTCACATGGAGTCTCTCACGCTGCTCAAGAGAGCTGTCTTTTCTCTTACTTCTGTCTGAAAGAAACTTTTGGCAAACTACGTGTTTCATGATTTGAAGAATATTTCATAATATTGTAATGTATTATCATAATATGGTATTGTATTCATAATATTTCATAATATATTCCCTTCTGTGCGATTAGGATTTAGCATAGAATTGTAAATGACAATCAATACTTGTGATGCGAATTTGTGCTTTACAGATCTTCACCTTTGTGACATTCTATGTATCTTTCATCTTGTTTTATTATAAACACGATACAAATTGATTAATAATATAATGATATAGACCAATTTTAAATTATTTATTGCTAGTGTCCAGTAGTGAATATATAAAATATATATTCTACATCTTATGAATTATACTCTGTGATATGTATATAATAATTTTAAACTAGACAGTCATGAAATACATTTATGTCTGTTTGATTGGTACTATGACTACTCAAACTTAAAATTAGAAATACAAAATTTTTAATATTTACAGTAGTAAAATATGCATATTACCACTGTGTAGAAATAATTTAAAACCTTTTATAAATGTTTAAATACAGCTAAATAAAATTGGTTTGTAATTATTATAGAAGCCCGTTTAAGTGAAATTGATTTATTTTTTAAATTAAGAGCACCGCGTTCACATTTGTTTGGTTACAATTTTAGTATAAAATTGTACGAAATTAAGTTACAAGAAGGAGATAAACTTAGTATATTTAAATAAATTAAAGACAGTTAAATGATTAAACAAATATTTGCTCCAAAAAACAAAATACTATATCTTATTAAATGAGTTTATTTAGTTTCAATTTTATTTTCTGAATATTTTCCTGAGATAGATATTAATCCTCAGCCAAGATAATTTAGGTTAAGCTCGAAATGTTTATATCATTGAAACTATTGGTGAGAGAAAGAGATAGAGGGGAGAGAGAGAGAGAGAGAGAGAGAGAGAGAGAGAGAGAGAGAGAGAGAGAGAGAGAGAGTCAATACTTTCAAAATCTTTCAGACAATATACTAAGTCGAAATTCTAAATGTACTGAGAGTGTAATCCATTTGCGTAATTAGTCCGTAATAGTAGATTGTTTTAGTCAATTTAGGTAATTAACTAGTGCAGTTTCAACAATAAAACAAACTGAACTAGTTTTCAAGACACTAATTCTAGTTTGTAGCGGATGTGCCAATTGCACCTGTCTTTGGCACAGTGACAAGTTACAAAGACCCGTTGTTTCAGTAACTCTCGCAAACTATAGACTCAAACAACGGGAGCACAATCGTCACTGTTTGTACCGGTGACAGTACTTCGAATACCGGGAATTTTGATTTCCATTGTAGTATATGGAAATTAGCATATATACTAACAATAATAAGGAGCTATATTTACTATACCATAACAATATTTCATCAGCTGTAAATGTAACTTCATTTTACAAAAATGCATTACTTCACCAATCTTATGGTCTTTATAAATTCTAATCACTTACCTCTAGCAATTTTGGCTGAGTGTAAGCGAAGTAGTCTACCACTCGAGATGATATAATTATTTCATTTCTGTCTCTCTCTGTGTAATTGTCTGTCTGTCTCGTAGACTTCAATATCCACACGATACTCCACTTCCGTATATGTGACTTTGTGTTCGACGATGGTTCATGTCATTCCATCATATTTGGTTGCCTTTTATATTAGTCTTTTAGGTTATCATAATTGCAACAAGAAAACGGTGTAAGAAATTAATTGCAATACCACTCCAGCACATAAAATGTCTTCTTTGGTGCCTTAGAGTGTACAATTTATTATTTAAATAAAATACCCAAATTAATAAACTGAAATGTTTATGTATCATGTAGCAAGCTATACGTAAAAATTTATAATATTTAAACTTTAAACATTGCATGAAACTTCCTCTTTCTATAAACAAGAATGATTTCTATGATAGTGCATGTCCAACAATGAAATTTTGCCCAGCATCATTGAATACTTAACACAGAAGACTTAAACAGTTTTTTTTCACTACCAGGAGAATAATAAAATGTATTTTCTGAACGATTATATTTCTTTCTATCTGACTGTAAGACATCTGAAGAATGGATTAAGTTAAGATATTAAATCGTAGAAGCAAACTCAGAGAAGCTTTTTATGCGGAGTTTTTGGTAGAGTATTACCTCTTGTATTTAAATTAGGAAACTTGCCACATATATTTTTATTTTATGAGTTTAATATATTGTATAATAGGATATAATATATTGAATGTGTAAACAACCAGTCACATCTATTATGAATTGAAAAAATATTTAAGTATTAAAACCTAAAAAAAGTATGTGAACTATTGTAATCACCGGCCTGTGAATACGCAACTCACATGCACATTCATGTACTAACTCACGTCCGTTATTATAATATAAGCTTACTTATATCTAAGTATATTTATCTTTACAGAAATTCGATATAAAAAGAACCATTTTTTTAATTAAACAAAACATAGTAAACTAGGACATAAAAACGCTCACTAACATACAAACCCTGCTTACTCTACATTGTCAATCGTTAACATATTACTTCAAGTACTTAGTAATATGATTTCTGTTATATTGCTGTTATTTATATATTTTTTAGGTTTCTTGGAGCGGTTCTACCACTATCATCACCCCTTACTTACGCCTCTGTATATAATTCTTCTACATATACGAGTATATATAATAAATGTTTCCATGAATATATATCGTATTCAGATCAAATAAGTAGTACATGAGAAGTCTGTGATAATTCGGTAATGCGCAATTGCAAAACCAGTGGCAGGCACAGTGTACATGTATTAAAGTTTAAATATCTCTTAAGATATCTGTATTGTTTTAATTGTTAAATAATGAATACATTATTGATACTTATGTTGTATATTTCGGGATACAATAGAATAAGAAGGGATATACAGCTTGATAAAAGAGGATGTTAGAATATGTTATGATAAAAATGGAACTTATATGGAAGGCTTATACTAAATGCTAT
This sequence comes from Homalodisca vitripennis, assembly GCF_021130785.1. Taxonomy (NCBI): domain Eukaryota; kingdom Metazoa; phylum Arthropoda; class Insecta; order Hemiptera; family Cicadellidae; genus Homalodisca; species Homalodisca vitripennis. The sequence continues at coordinate 105,108 of NW_025776700.1, forward strand.
AGGTTTATATTGTGAGGGCCAAGGAAGTTAGATCTGAAGTCTTAAATCAAGTTATCCCATGACAGGTCATAAATCAGGTAACGGCACTACTGGTGACAAGATGTCTTAAGGTTTATCACTGGGGAAGTGGGTCAAGGTCACCGATAACATTTTTGTAAGTATTATTCTGTTAGTACGTCACATTTCAACATTATAGTGGGTTTTAAAACCTAAATAAAGAATAAAATATTGTGGGAAAGAATTTAAATGTTGTGGAAAATGTTTTGGAGACCTTAAAATTATTTTATTGGTGTAAAACTGCGTTCTGAGTCGTTAGTTAAACCGTATTTACAATTTTCATGGATTTGAACTCATTTCGATGATGAAATATTTCAGTTTGAGTTCGAAAATGTTTCCCAATAACTTTGGTATATTGTTGTTGAGCTTCCAGTCAACTGTTAAATTACTCAATGTCTGTATTTTCCACGATATTATTTAAGAATGTGCAGGTATTTCAATAACATTGAATACATTTTTTCTCTGCGGAAATAAAATTTGTACAGGACACATTAAGCGTATATCTTTACGATATATATCAAAAGTTGTATATACAAAAAGCTTTTAATTGATTTAAAAATAAATATATTCCAATGCAATAATATTCTCAACTTTTTCATTGATGGTCTCTGTTCTCTCTTACAGATAGCATCAGTGTCATTAGTACAAGTAGTGTAGTTCTTGTTATTATTGACTATGGCAGTTTGAAAGGATAACAGGAGTTAGGACAGTTGTTGTCTTTATATGTTTAACTGAACTCACAGCAGTGTTTGAGTATGTATTAACAATTTTATTTACCTTCGTTTCTTCATGATTTTCTCTATTGTTTTTGTATTAATACCTCCCACACCTGACAAATAGGATGCGTTCCAATCCTTGAATCGTGGTTTTATACCTTTTGTATGATATAATGATGGTAAATGGCCGAGAGTAGTCTGCTAGTGAATAATATTACGTCTAACTCGTAATTCTCATATATAATAGACAAACGCGAGTTTACATCAATATAGGAAAGCACTGTAATATTATAAGAGGGTATAACTTAATACCTTCTGTAATATGTATTACAGAGAAGTTAATAACTAAAGTTTATTAAAAGTAATTAAGGAAAACCGAATGCTATATTATAAGATGGGAGTATACCATACCACGCTTTGCGTGACGGGTATCGTTGTATATTTTGGGGCCTTATACAATTATATGCAGTTTTTGTACAGTCATATATATCCTGCAATTTATTTTATGCTATCATAATTACCCACATATCCATATTCACTGATCCATTATCGAACTGAATGTAAGAAGGCAACAGAGTTTCATTTTTCATAAACATTTATAATCTTTAGGCCAGTGTTCTACACATCATGCAAGCAGACTGACAAATGGATAAACGAACGGAAAATATATTTTATTTAGCCCTTTTTAGTGATAGGCTTTGCTATTTATTGCTTCAGTATTACATGTTATTACTTAGTTTGTGGGATAGTCCGACAAAACACAAAGTTTTATATAGTTAAATTTTGATTAAGCATCGTTCTTAAAAATGAATTTAGATTCATTTAATACACAATAACACACTATATTAATAATATAAACGATTATAACACCAACAGTATATTGCCTTATATTAAACAAAACAATTCCTTATGCCGAACTCCTTATCAGAAAATATGTATATCTTTTTACATATAGTTCTTTTCAGTTATTGACAATTTAGTTTCAGTTAGTTAATTTTCAGGGTTGATGAGTCTCTCTCTCTCTCTCTCTCTCTCTCTCTCTCTCTCTCTCTCTCTCTCTCTCTCTCTCTCTCTCTCTCTCTCTCTCTTTTTTTATGTAAGACAAACATTATTTTTAATACTTCTGCGCTTTGTACATTACTTTGTGTACAATTTCGGTTTAACATCTGAAGATATTTTATTTTACGATCACTTTTATAAATGAATAAAACATTTTCCAATATATAACTTTTCCTTTTAAATTAATTTCTGAAATGCCTGATGATGAACTCATTGATTCCAAAAGGCCTAGTGCAAAAATAAAAGTTATGTATTGAAAAATGTTTTATTCATATAGACAAGTGATCGGAAAATAAACTTTTTTCCAATGCTCCAAAATTCTACATCTGAAGATATGTAGGTCTACATAGGCAATCAGAATATGGCAATAATTGCCTTGTGTAACCAATTCTTTTGGCGGTGTGAACTTAAAAACGTAGATATTAGATAAAACATTAATTTTTAATTCCCACCACAGAAGCTCAGTAACAGTAAGAAAGTTCAACATACTATTAAGAATTCATTTTAGTGAATTCTCAAATTTTTGGGAATTACGTGAACAAGTAGACTAGTAGTTAATATATGTTGCTAAATTAGCAAAACGGCGTTTCCAACACCTCGTTTATCGAACTGTTTGAAAATTTAAGTTATAAACATGTTCTAAGTATTACAAATATTGTCATAACAAATATTTCACACATTAAATTGTTGAACGTTTGAAAATTTTCCACAGTGATTGTAAGAATAAAAACTCTTCCAATTCAGGTAGGTTTGACGAGCATGCAACAACAGCTGTAAATAAGATTGGACTGTTAAGCCAGAAGTTAAAAACTTCCAAGTTGTTTGTCATTTCCCAGACACTTAAGAAAACTAACTATCTCTGTTTTTAAATCTCTATTCCTGCAGAAAATTTGTAAAGATAAAATAATTTTGGACATATCTCATCGCTATAAGTTAAAAATACAACATTTTTGTGGATGGAAATATACTCCTGTGATGTCAAAAATTCTTATACGTTTGGTTCAACGTGGCAACTAAATTCAAACTAAAAATTACGACATTAAAATATGATGACTAAACAAATGTGACAACATAACATGATGAAAATCAAAATCTCAAGAAATACTTAACTCGTACAACAACACTTCGTTACGTCCAGACGGGTGAAAATCAACCTGATGAAGTATAAGAAGTCAAAGTGCTTTTTTTCGACGATTAAAATAACGTAACATGATATTCATCTGTTAATCATTGCACAACAAACAATTGTATTAAACCGTCTGTTTTGTTAGTCGCTACATTCAAAGATATATATATATATATATATATATATATATATATATATATATATATATATTATATATACTTATTCGGCTTATAGAACAAACATATCTAACAGAAGGAAACAACATACAGCTTTGCATTTATGTCTTATTTAAACTTAAATAGTTATAAAAATAACAGCAATGTAATTTATTACTGTAATCAATTCAATTGTCATCTTTATAAATATTTCTATTTCCTGTTGTGTATATACTTTACTAACTAAACATTCACACCTATGAAATCAACAAACATAAAAATAAAGGGCAACGAATAATTTGTGTGTAAAATTAACATTTGGTCTTGTATATTTACATTTATACTTATAAATAGCAAAGATGGTAATAGTGGTAATAAAAATATTTTTTTTAATTGATCGGAGTGGCTTCCATTTATTTGAATTCGTGTAACAAATTCAACTGATATTAATTTTGTGGTTTTTGCAAAACTTGACTTTCAATATATAACAAATACACACCAACCAATAAATCTAGCAAGACTAGCCAATATTTTGGCTGGACTGAATTTTGAAATCTCTAATCTTGCTTAGGATATGGTGAGAATCAACCATAGTGATACCACTGAATAGAACCAAGAGCACTAACAACACATGTTAAACTCAACAGGAAGGTGGCACTTACAGAACATATTGTTAGTTTAGTTATAAAGTATCACTATTAACTATATATGTATATATATACACATATATATATATATATATATATATATATAATATATATATATATATATATATATATATACCGGGTGTCCCAAAAATTCCAACCCTCACTAACTTTATACCCTCAACCCTCACTAATATATATATATACCGGGTGTCCCAAAAATTCCAACCCTCACTAACTTTTGAATGGAATGAAACAAACCAATATCCTTTGGGGGGTAGTTATATAATGACAATTGATGAGTTTTGCGCTACATGAGAACTTAGCCCCTCAACACAAAAAATGGAGGGTTGGGGTTCAAGTCAAAAATTTTAAATGCAAACCCCCATCAAATGAAAGTTCATTTTAAAGGTATTTATAAAAAAAAGAACAATTCCACAGACTAGAGGTCTCTATCTCAATCCAGTACGAAAACAACGGCTTGTAAAAGTTTTATTGAAAAGTTACGCTGAAAAAGACTATTTTTCTTAACTCATCTGTTCAGACTTATTCTTCATACTAGCCTAAGTAGTGATAAATTAAACTTAAAATAATTAAACTTACCGTTGAAATCTTACCTCAACCTTTCTTAAGCTCAAATTAAATGCTCAAAATGGCCCCCATTTACTTCTTAGTTAGAAGGGGGGGGGGTGGGACTTTTGGGACACCCGGTATATATATATAGTTAATAAACTTCACTTCAACTATAAGTAACAAATACATAGAGCTCAGCCAGAGTGAGAGCATTAAAAACCGGGTCTAACAGATGTCACTGTTCAAGGTCAGCGATTGTCCCTACTGTCACTATTTTACTGGAATATCTTACTTGTTCCATTAGTTTTGCAGGTATTCATGATGGTTCAAAAATAAACATTAGTTCAAACGAAGGTGTCATTAAAATTCTGTTACTAACATCTGCAACAGTTAAGTGAACTGTTTATTACGTAAACTTTCAAGTATTCAATCTTGGTAATATAGTAGTTTCATACAAACTAGACTACGTTCAGTAAAGTAATAAACCTTCTGGTTATCGTTGGTAATTTCAGTTTTTTAGTGTAATCTGTACTTTTATTTTTATGACAAAATAGACAATAATCGGTCTTTGGCCACCATTTTGAACTAGTTGGAGATAGGGAAACACGTTAAATTCTAAAATTGCTCAGTTTCAATATATATCTTATTTTAAGTAAACACTAGATTTGTATTTTCAATTCTTTAAACAGATTTTTTTTTAATTTGAAATTGATGGATGAAAATAAAATATTGCGTTAATCCTATCTTAATGATTGTACTAATATTTTCAATATACAGGGTGAATATAAAGTCAGGACCCCCTCTCTATTTTTTTCTATAGGCAATATAAGGAGATATCCTTTGGGTAGTGGTGCAATATGGAAAGGAAGTTTCATTTTATGACATTGACATTTTTTTTGTCCCCCAAAAATGCGAAATTTTGGGGGCAACCCAAAAATTTCAAATGTAAACCCCTATCAAGTGACCCCTCATTTTAAAGTGCATGAAAAAACTTAAATATTGGTGAAAACCAGAGATCGCTATCTCTTTTCCAACAACATAGCCAATAAAAATTGTACTTAAGTCTTTACACCTAAATTTATTTTGTTTGGGTACAGTTGCCGTCTGCGTGGAAACAGGTTTGTTGGTTGTTTGTGTTCTCAATGAGTGAGGCATGCAATGGATGAAGAATCCAATATTAGAAAGTAAACTGATAAGGAGTTTATTGTCAATGAGTGACTGGGCTTTCCCGGTTCGAAGTACAGATAGTACAAACTAGTCCATTCCTTGTTTCAATCTTGTGAGAACAGGTAAGCAGTATGAGTCGGCTGATGCATTATTTTATAATAGACAGTAGAGCTGACACCGCCAGCTGATCGTGCAGTTGGAACTTTGTCACTTTCGTATCTTTATTATTATTAAACATACGACAATGAGAGTTAGTGCATTAAATAGAGGGCGTTTTAAATAGAATAATTGCAAAATAAACTAAATTTTCATAAAAATGTCAGTTGGAACCTTGTCAAGCCAAGGTAGCGAGTAGTTATTATCTTAGTAGAACATTATTATCCAGTGGTATTGTGTGGTTACTGTTCCGTGAAGTATTTTGAGAAGGTTATATGTGTTTTAGTGTTATTACAATAATTTATTTAGATGCACTTTCGCATTATAGTTTAAAATAATATTATCTAATTAATACTGATTACGAGTATAAATGGCACGTAGTCACGAAGATAAAGTTGAAATCATATTAACTTTCGGGGCTTTCGAATGAAAATTATCATGAGGCAGAAAGGCGGTTTTAATTTGGCATATCCTGATAAACCTGTGACAAGGAATTACTTAAGAACTTTAGTAAATAAGTTCCGAGAATTTGGTTCCATCAAAGGATGCCCCTTTAGGCGGTGACAAACAGTTTGAAATTGTTGCACAATTTGTTGAAGATCCGCAGCAGTCCACCAGATTAGTAGCAAATCTTTGTGATGTTTCCCAAATGTCTGTGGTAAAGTTACTGAAAAAAAAAAAATTTCATGCCTATAAAATTAAGCTTATCCATGAGTTAAACGAAGACGATCCAGACCGTCGTCTAAAATTTTGTGAAGAAATGGAAGCACTAATTTCTGCTCATCCATTGTTTGTTCGAAAACGTTGTGTTTAGTGATGAATGCAGTTTTTTCGTCAATGGAGATGTGAACAAACACAACTGCAGGTGCTGGGACACAGAAAATCCCCATGTTTTCCGTGAATCTCGCACCCAGTACCTAGAAAAAGTTAATGTTTGGGCCGGGATTTTTTGGAATCACATTATAGGGCCATTTTTTATTAATGGAAATCTCAATGGTCAACTGTATAATTTTGGAAATGTTACAAGAATCAATTTTTCCTGCAATAAATACTGTTATTAGGGAGAATCAACATGAATTTGAAGAATAAATCGTTTCATTTCCAGCAAGATGTGTTCTGCATTAATTCTGCATGTGTTCTGCATTAATTATTACCTGGATGTCTTGGACTACTTTCATGGAAATTCAGTGAGTTTGTGATTCTGTGTCGAACTGTGTTACTAACTGTCATTGCTCAATAACTCAATTTTTAATTGGAGCATATTGTGAATTTCTTTCATGAATAAACAAAAATTCTTTTCTTTCCTGTCAACTTGTGTGGTCAATGTTTCGTCATTCCGCTGTCATCGGCTGCTGCTGCTGCAAGGAATCTGCGCTTCTCAAAATCCACAGCCTTCTGGATCTTTCGTCGACCGGCTACATATGAACTATATTTATTACACTGGTTAAGAACTGATTGTTGTACACAAGAGTTGTCTATTATATGTTTCATTGTTATTGTTATGTTATTGAATCTGGTGCATTTCATTATATGTATGTTAACACACACTTTACTTAACAATTACACTGCCCAACTGTTTCCCCATTATTGAAACAACACTTCTCTTTCACTCTGCTCGTCCTTAATACCAAAGATGGACTCTAAACGATGCATGCGTAAGATGTATGGTGCGAGTTACCGGCACCAACAAGGGCATACAATGCGACACTTGCGATCGCTGGTTCCACTCCGAGTGCATCAAAATGTCAGCTTCTGATTACAAACGTTATGCCAATGACGAAAATCTAAAATGGCTGTGAAATCGTACTGATTGTGGATGCGACTCTACTTCTCAACTATAACTCGACCCAGTTATTAAGGCATTATTTGATAAGATGGATTCTCTAGCCACTAAAGCTGATCTTACTCATATCTCCAACGACATCACTTATTTGCGACAGCAGATTAGCAGCTTGACTGAACAAATGTCCCAAGTCGAACCAAGAGTAACTAAACTGGAGTCTGAAATCAAATCATTGAAGTCTGATATGGCTTCAAATATAACTGAGCACATGTCGTCCTCCACCAATGACATTTATTCTGAAATTGTCGATCGCACAGCCAGACAGTCGAACGTCATTTTGCACAACATCCCTGAGAGCTCAAGTACACAATCCAATGTAAAAAGGACTTACGATCTAGACCTGTTAAACAAGATCTTTGCCTCATTAGATTTTCAGGTCCAGAACTTCACGTTTTTTTCGTCTTGGGAAAAACTGCAATAAGACTCGTCCCATCAAAGTCATCTTACCAAGTCCCGATGACGCTAAACGGTTTTTCAAAGGATTTTCTCAGGATCTACTGGGGAATTCTGATGCCTCTCTCTCTGAAGTCACAGCAAGTCATGACAGGACTCCTCACGAGCTTAAATATCTCCAGGACCTTCGTAGATCTCTCGAGTCTCGCACTAACAACGGCGAAAAGGGCCTCACTATAAAATATCTTAATAGCACTCCTAAAATAATTCAGTCTCCAAAAAACGTGTAATTTCCAACGGCACAGAAACCATACACATTTATTATCAAAATGTAAATGGACTTCGATCCAAACTAGATGAATTAAGGCAATCACTAATTTCTTACATTCAGGACATCATAGTTGTAACTGAGACTAACCTTATACCAAGCATCTCCAACGGCGAACTTGGCTTCAGTAACTATGAACTTTACCGGAAGGGACAGAACCTCCTCCTCCAGCAGCAAAAAGAGCGGTGGAGGTGTTTTGATTGCAGTATCCAAGCGTCTACAATCTTCTGAAATTGCCACTTCCACGAAAAACAGAGTCTCTTTTTGTGTCGTTAACCCTGAACAATTGTCAGAAAGCTCTAATTGGAGGAGTCTATATTCCCCCCAGCCAGCCTGTTGCTGCTTACATGGATTTTTCTAGCTCAGTGGAAGAGATCGTGGCACTCAACAACTTCGCTCATATCCATCTGATCGGAGATTTCAACCTTCCGGGTATCAGCTGGACTTCATCCCAGGTCGTGCTCAACCATTCCGCAATTGCGATCTCCGAGATGGCCGAGCTGCTTGGTCTGTCGCAGGTAAACCATTTGGCAAACGATAGAGGGGTGATTCTGGATCTCGTCTTTGCTTCTTCTAGTTCTGTGGAGGTCACTCGAGATGTTGATCCTCTTGTTGCTGAGGATATTCATCACCCGTCCCTAAGTATGGAGCTGGATCTCCCAGTAAAGAGAAATATACATTCTTTCCTCAGACCTGATTTGAGAAAATGCAACCTTCAAGCAGTTTTCAGCGAACTTCAAAGAATGAACATAATGTCATGGACTATGGTTGACGATGTTGACGCTTAAATATTTTGGACCTATCTTAAGGCCTGCGACAGATCTGATACAGCCCCATCAGTGACGTCCTTTGAAGACACCACATCATCTGATGATGTTTGCATTGCAGATATGTTTGCTGACTTCTTCTCATCGGTTTTCGGCACCAGCCGAAGCTCTACTCATACTGAAGATTCTTCTGGTATTGATGCTATTTCTACATGTCTCCTTAATTATGATGATGTCCAAAGTGCCCTTACAAATCTTGATGTGTCCAAGGGGCCTAGCCCCGATTCCATATCGCCTGCAGTTGTAAAGTATTGCGCTGAACTCTTAGTATTGCCTCTGACTAAACTATTCAATCTATCTCTATCTAATGGCACATTTCCCGAGTGTCTGAAGTTTAGTCACGTTGTGCCAATTCATAAAAAAGGTTCAGTGAATGACATCGCAAATTACAGACCGACTGCTATCCTACCGATTTTTGCAAAGATTTTTGAGAGACTTGTGCTTGACAGGTTGCAGTTGAGAGTTCACCATCTCATTACTAACAAACAGCACGGCTTTATGTCTGACCGTTTCCCGTTTCTAATCTAGCCGTCTTTCAGACTCATATTATGGACGCACTCGGAGAGAGAACTCAGATCGATGCCGTTGAATTGGATTTTGCCAAGACTTTCGATCGAGTTGACCATGTCCTACTCATCCGCAAGTTGTGTGAGTATGGGATCTGTGGACCACTGCTCAAATGGTTTGCGAGCTATCTACATGAGAGAAAACTTCAGGTTCGCTTCCATTCCGCTCTATCCAAGGAGTTCATTGCTACTTCTGGCGTACCTCAGGGTTCACACCTGGGCCCCACTTTGTTCAATATCTACATTAACGACATAACTCAAAGACTGAGCTGTGACCACCTAATCTTCGCCGATGATTTGAAACTGTATGCGAAAGTTACTACACATCAAGATGCTATTAATCTACAGGAAGATCTGAATCGGGTAGAGGAGTGGTGCCTGGAAAATAGCATGGCTCTCAACCTCGATAAATGTGTCTGTATCACTTTCCACCGACCGTCTCTCCAATAAAATTTGACTATTCTCTGAGCGGCATAACACTATCAAGATTTAATACAGTAAAAGATCTTGGAGTGACCATTGCATCTACACTCAACTCTGTACCTTGGTGCGCCCACATCTGGAGTACTGCTGTGTGATTTGGTCGCCACATCAGAAATATTTGATTGAGGATCTCGAGATGGTCCAGAGGCGATTTCTCAGGCTGGTAGGGCTAAGGTTGGGCTATGGATACCTAGAGGTCTCTACACGCGAAGTGGCATCCCTTCTCCAACTACCCGCTCTTGAAACAAGGCGAACTCTACTGTGGACTGTCCTGAGCTGCTGGAGAGGATTTGCTTCCGGGTTCCTGCTGGTTCTAGATCCCAATATCTATTTGCTAGATCCTCTGTTTCCTCATCATACTTGGCCAACTCTACGATGCGAAGAATTCAGCTTCATGGGAACCTTCTTCCTAACCACATGGATTTCTTCGCTTCCTCATTCCTAACCTTCAAACGGAATCTCAAGACATTTATCAACCTGCAACACACTGAAACCTCTTAATCACAACAAACAAACACACACACACACACACACACACACACACACACAACACACGCATGCACGCACGCACGCACACGCACACATACACACACATTTGAAAATCTATAGCCTAAATTATTTATCAATTGTTATCGTTAATATTCTATTATTTGTATTGTAATCTGCATTATTTATCTGTTATTGTATGTACTGTCACTGTTATCATATATTTATTACTGTTATCGCCAAGTTATCTTTAAGTATTATTGTTATTTTTGTTATTACACTCTTTCATTGTTAACTTGTTGTTAGAATTAATACTGTTATGTTACTGTTATATTTCACTCTTCTCTATGTAATTTGGTTCTGCCGTTGGAAATAAATAAATGAAATAAATGAAAAGATGGTGCCCCATCACATTATCATCGTGCTGTACGACATTTCCTGGGAACTCAGCTACGTGGACAGTGGATTGGTAGGTGTGGTGTAATATAATGGCCTGCAAGGTCTCCGGACCTTACACCCATGAACTTTTTTTCTATGGGGTCAAATAAAATTTACAAAACACCAGTAGCAAACCTTGAAGATTTAAGAAACAGGATTATTAATTCTTACAACCAAATACCACCTCAGACTTTCCAAAACGTCAGAGAGGCGTTCACCCTACGCTTGTCTCACTGACAAATAGTAGGAGGGCTTCAGTTTGAACATTTGATTTGACTTCGTGACATGGTGAGTTATTAACATTGTTTTGGTAATACTGGCAATTATTTCGGATTAGGAAAGAGATAGCGATCCACTATATAAGTTTTTTCATGCTCTATAAAATGAGGGGTCACTTGATAGGGGTTTACATTTGAAATTTTTGGGTTGCCCCAAAATTTCGCATTTTTGGGGGACAAAAAAATTTCGATATCATAAAATGATTAAGTTTATGAGTAAAGTATTGCCTAATCATTGGTACATAAAGATGATAGCTAGTGATATTCCATGTATTTCTTCTGTAATACTTTTGTGATCAAGTATTGAATAAATCATTGTTTCACTTTTTTGAGACTCCCAATGGTCCGATTTTTACCATTTTGATAGCAATGTAGAGATATCACTACTCTAGCTGACTTAGAGTTTCGCACCAAATTTCAAACCTCTAGGTCAGCTTGTTTAAACTTATCATGCAGAATTCAAATCTTATCAATGGAAGGAGAACCTTCGCTAAACGCTGACATTAGAACCACTCTCAACTGACGTTAATATGAAAAGAAGAAAAAAACCGTAAAATTAAGTTTTAAAGGATTTTGACAATTCTATATAAGTACTAATAAATTGCTTCAAGCTATAAATTACTTCTCACTCTATTATACAGTTTCTAGTTCTAAATTTGTATAAATTTTGTTCAATTTCAAAGCGAGTGATAAATACTCTGTGTTGTATTGGCGACAGATGCGGCTGTGATTTATCTTATACTCTGGATAAGAGATATTCCTCGCTATTCTCGAACCTTTATTAAAATATGGAAAATGTGAAATAATATTACAACCTTTATCGTCTTAAGCGTTTCCTTTAAGTAAGTCAATTATAATAACCTAAACAAGTTTTTATGAACGCGGTACTTAATATATCACTCATGTCGAATCATGGCGAAAATAACCTAAAAAATAATTAGTTACATTAGAGCTGCAAATGGATTCTAACATCCATTTTTCTTCCCTTGTATAAATTAATCCCACCCATTGAAATCATTCAAATTTAAAAAATGTAATAGTATAATTAATTTGGTGCCACCCAACAAGCACAACAATTTATTTTACTAGGTTTATCATTATCTAGTAAGATTATTTACACATTTTTTAGCAAATATACGTAGGCTGTCGACTGTTTATCTCCGCATTAATTTCTGAACAATCATCCTACCTTTGTTAGTATAACAGTTATTTTACGTATTAAATAAAATTAATTATATATATATATATATATATATATATATATATATATATATAATAATAAAAAACAGTTGAGTTATATCGGAAAAACCAGACCAGATAATATTGCAGTACAGAAATTCATATTGAATATTATTGTATGTATTTTAGTACAATAGAATACAGAGAACGGTCGGTACTTTATTATTAGAAAATTAAAATGTAGCAAAATTTCTATTGGAAAATTTGAAAAGTATTCCACTCATTAAAATTGTAAAATTTCAGTCACGTGGCAAAAAAGATTACTAGAATACTTATTGTTAAAAGTAACATTAGTTTTTGATGAAATAAAGAAAAGAATATTCCTTATATATACAAATGTATAAAATAATAATGTATGTATATAAATATGTATAACATATATGTATACAAATTTTATATATATATATATATATATATATATATATATATATATATACATAATATTTGTATAAATTACAATAGCCTGATTTATTTTCAATCAATATTGAATCACAAAAAGTACTTGCTCCGCCGGGACTCGAACTCGGATCTCTCACTTGCTGGGTAGCACATTCACTACATTCATGTTAATTTTAATATTTTCTATCATTATTTGTTGTATTTTCCTCCTTTCTTTCTTTATAATTATATTCTTTTATTTGTCATTTAAATGTCAAAGTTGTTACGAAAACATTACATTCAACGAAAGCGTGAGTAGTTCGGAGATTAGTACAGTATTAGTAGATTGAAGCGAAAAATAAAATTGAAAATATGGCATATTCTTTTCTTTATTTCGTCAAAAACTAATGTTACTTTTATCAATAAGTATTCTAGTAATCTTTTTTGCCACGTGACTGAAATTTTACAATTTTAATGAGTGAAACACTTTTCAGATTTTCCAATAGAAATTTTGCTACATTTTAATTTTCTAATAATAAAGTATTAAGTCAAAATATTCCGCCGACCGCTCTCTTTATTCTATTGTACTAAAATACATACAATAATATTCAATATGAATTTCTGTACTGCAATATTATCTGGTCTGGTTTTCCGGTATAACTCAACTGTTTTAATGTACACTAGAACACTAGTAATAACATGTAACGTGGCGGAGTTAGTTAGTGTTATATTAGACGCAACAATAAACTGTAAAACTCTAGCAGTAGGTTTATTCTACCATGTGGATTTACGTTATAAATAAAATAAAACGGAAAATGTTTTCCTCACCGTTTAAACTTGAGAACGGCTGGACAAATTCGAATAAATATATTTGTCAAGTATACGTTGAAAATCCTAGGAAGTTTGTATGATGAGAAAAATTTAAAAACTTACTTAGGATTTTTTTAAGTTTTGCATAAATGGTACCGGTATCATTTATGTGTGATAATCCAAATTTAGCATATACTAAACCGCTGTTGGCAGTTTCAGCTGGACAAATTGGCTCAAACATATGTTTAAATTTTAATTCTATAAAATATTAACTGTACAGTGTATAAACAGTAGTGTTATGCAATTAGCAAATACAAAGTTAAAACATAATTTTTTTGCGCGCCATATTGTACCAGTGACGGTTTTAAAATATTTATAATAAATTATAAATATATTGTATGATAATGATAATATAGCTGTAAGTGCTTTCACTTACTGTACATCAAACTGGTGGAGTTCCTTGAAGTTTTGATGCAGCATTTTAACAGTCCTTAAAGGAAAAACATGAAAACGAACAATCAAATTCCTCTACGATCCATTTTTGAAAGACTACAATTCGATAAATAACTTCACTATTTAATACATTATAAAATATTTTTTTAAATTTGATTGACCTTATTAAGGATTTTCTCTTTATACCATAACTATATAGGAAGTGGGTAGCATATTTCTCTAGACCATAATAGGCTTCGTAATCTAAGTATTTCTTCACCGGGAAGTAAGAGAAATTCCACAATCGAACTGGAAATACTTTAGACGGAAAGATTAAAAGATACGGAAGTAATCTTAATTTACCGAAGTAGATTTCCGAGAGCCACATACGCATACAGCTATTATCGGTATAATAAGGTAAAAATCTACTGTGGCACCGTTTATGATTTTTAGACTGTCGGAAGTATAATTGTAACCATAGTTGCCTCCTCAAACATACGTATGTGCATACCTTTTCTCTGTCATGACAACAAGGCGTGCTCAACCATGGGACTGAAATATCTTATACCACAATTCCATGGCAAGGGCTTGAGTGAACTCTTTTGACCGAAATAGATTTCAGGGTCCTATGAATTTGTATTTTTGATCCCAGCAGCATATAATTAATTCCTAACAAACGTGATCCTACACGTACAAAACATTATATAAGAATCTGTTTAAACTCTTACCCATGAACACGGAAATAGTATGTACCTGGTACATGCCTACTTACATTTGAAAATATCATAACATTCCATCCTGTAAAATCGTAAGTGTTTTTAATAATTAATGCAACGACTTTAATTTTGAAAATTGCGTGTTATGCCGGGGATTACAGGTAGTTCAAAAAGTAACGTACTAAATAAACTTGGACTATTAATATTGAACGGTTTTTGGTACTGGTTGGTGGGCACCCAGCTCGATTTAAGGCACTGAGTTTGTGTAGAAGTCTGGGTTGGATACAGCACAGATTAAAATTTTACCTAGGTCTGGGCACTTTTCATTAATTTTGGATTGATCTGTGTGTATATCTGTTGTAGTTCATTGCTAATAGGACATTCAATACAATAGCAAACTATTATTAGATAATATTACATCACAAGGCATGTTATCGTTTAAAATTTCAAGAACTGAATTTATTTAGAGGGGACTTAAGTTCTCTACTATAGCTGTTACCATCATCTTTACAAACATTCCATTTTTGGAGGTTTAGTAGGATTACATTTTCCGTCCTATGTTTGAGGATTAAGATCTACCTTGTTCCTATGGTGTCAATTAAGCCTAGGTTAAAAATAACTTTATTATTAACTTGCCACAGACCCAAAACATTTCAAAAAAAATTTCTTTCTTTTTATATTCATTTTATTTTTGCTCTTTTGTGTCTATTTATGTAACTGGAATTGTAAAGTATTCATTGTAAATAAATAAAATTGTAGATAAAAAGTTTCTGTGTTCATTTCAATATAGACTTTATAAATGGCATAATAACGTAAGGTATCCGATTTCCTCTGTAGTTTTGGGAATACTTGAATATATTTTTAATACAAAAATAACAATAACAAAAAGTCTTTTAGGCAGACTACACGTGGTAATCTGAAAATTGAGTGAACGGGTGTTACACTTTAAAGAGTTAATAAACCTTTGAAGCTTTTAATGCTTCTAGGGGGAAATTACTTTTAATATGGGATAATAATACTGTTACATTAGCCGCAGGTGTGGTATTATGTCCGCCACTTTCCTATTGGCAAACTTGGAACCAACTTTCATCAATATGGCGATTCAAACGTTCAGTAACCGAACGTAACAAGGTAATATCACATATTTTTCATGTTTTATATAGATATATTTACAAGCTACAGTTTGTATGCTCTTTATTTAACAAACATTTTGAGATGTCCTTGATATATTTATAGCTAAACGAATTAATCATTAAATTTACACTTGCATAATGTAACCTGGCTAAGTAAGGAGTATATATTTGAATAAATTCGATAAAACCACTAAATGTGACATCCTGGAAACTAAGAATTATTATTTTAGAAGTGATTTGTATTAAATTTAAGATGTTTTTTTAAAACAAGATAGGAATACGCCACACCTCGTGTCGTGTATTGGGCGTCACTTAGGTTTCATTCATTACATAGATCAGTCTACAGTTAGGATCTGTGTATTGCAATAACAAAGTATAAATATAATTTTATTTTATTCAGTTTGTATCCATAATTATTTATAAAACTTATTTTCTCGTTGCAATTTTTATCCATAATACCAATGTAAAATTATGGATAAACATGACTAAAATCCCAATGAGTGACATGCACCATCGTAAAGCTCTATGTTGCCTATATAGAGATGCCTATACGTTGCCTTCGATCTAGAGATGTCGTGCGGCCTGACAGACACACGGGCAGACATTAACTGTTTTATCCACTCGAGCTATAAGGTATCGCCAACGCTGAGCGAAAGCAGTGCGTTATCTGTAATTTCGTTTCTTTTTGATCATTTCTCTTTAATGAGGCAAGCAACTTGCCCCTCTATAGACATAATATAAACCACTAAGTAATGAAAATAGTTTATTTTATTTTTAACGTTAGAAGTCCAATATGAAAAATGTAAAATTACATGCAAGATTACTAATTCTAGAAACTTAATCAAGTTCTACTAATCTCACAGGACTATCTTAAATTAAGTTTTGTCCAAAGTTTCTCATTGCGGTAATTCAAAACTTCTTTCTTCGTGATAAATACTTTACATCTTCTGAAGCGTCTTTTTAGTACTATACACATAAACCTTTTTCAAAATAATTACTTTGAATAAAATTTATATAATATTGATATTGACGTAAATAATTTTAAAAGCATCCAGTTAACTACTGAAAGTCATTTCCAAAAACTTGTGTGCTATAATGAAAAACTTCGTTTAGATACTAACCTTAGACAGACAAGCATACAGTACAAAATATAGATTGTATGGTATTGGCTGAGATACACTAACCCATATCTATTCTATACATATCCGCTATTTTGGCAAAGTAGTAAAGGGAGAGCAAGTCGTAGAAACCATTTTAGTAGGTATCCTTAAGTAAACAGATTTCTTAAAACATTTACTTAACATAAGTAAATTAAAAATTGGTTCTTCTTATTTCACATTTATAAAAATTAACTTACTTCTTCTAATAACTCTTAGGCTCGGTGCATATTTAAACTTAAAACTTCACTTCAGTTTCCGATGGTCTTTTAATGCTATTCTAATATTATAAATAAATATTTTTTTTTCGTAAAAACCAACATCAGGCTATTTATAAAACTGTGTAATCAGAATTCATATTACACGTAATTCGAGGTGATAAAGACTTAACAGCTGTTTCTCTCTGTCTGCGACACTTCTACAGACTCCTGAATTTTTTACTAAAGTTTCGATGTAACTTAAACATTTGTAATGGTATTGTAACGTTTTTTATGCATTTTTTGATGTTCTGACTACAAAATATTTGATGAGGTTTAGTGTGACTCTTCTTACACAAAATTACATATTTATATCAAGTGATTGGCATAAAATTGTAGATTAACATATCAAATATTACACAACTTTTAATTTTTATCAGAAGTAGATCAACAAACAATCTTTATTTATAAGGAAAAAACTTTTATTATTTACTGTATGACTATGATACAATAAATGAAAACAAAATTTGTTATAATTCCTTCAGATAAAAAAAAGCTGTACTAGACTAATGTTACTATGAGAAAACCGTCATTTTTTATTTTAAGACGCATTATATAGACTTACTACATATTATTATAGCTCAATATGTAAGATTATTTCTCTAAATACAGCATAAATCTTCAATAAACAGAGATTCAGTTCAGGCGTCCCTTATGGTTCCAGCTTTGATCCTCTGTTATGTTCATATATGTTTATGACATTATATTAACCATGAGTTTTACAGTCATGATATTTAGAGTTGATATTTATTCTGGATATAATTCGGTCTTAAACTATTTAAATTTTCAATGATGACATTGATAAATTTAATACAGATTCAGTACACCAAAATTAATTTAACGAGGTGTTTCAAATTATTTCATATCACAAATACCATATTCCCAGGTTGGTAGATTGTAGTTTTACATAAAAAGGACGACAGAATGATCTGCAGGCTATAAACGCTGTTGGTATTGTGCGAGCAAGAAAATAAAAGTGAGGTTTATGTCGGGGCGAGAAATATAACCAAAACTCCGCTCTAACAAGCGAAAGTAAATGTGAATAAAACCGCTACTACTCTTTGCCGTGTCTGTTTACGTCATAGCAATGACTATAATATTGGGAGAGTCTGTAAAATTTTATCCAGTAACAATGTAAAAACTCGAGATGTGGAAACAATTGAATTATTTGTTATTATGATATCTCCAAATCAGTTTATGAGACATTGCTACCACCAAACTTTAATATTTGAACGTATGTATTAGTCAGGACATAGATTACTTCATCTAAAAATTAATGTTATATAATCAATAACAGTATTTTATTGAATTGTAAACGGCTTGAATAATTTATTCACTGAACGAATTTCTCATCTAAATGTGCTTGTGTTTTGATAGTTTTTTCACCACATGAATAAATCACCCTTGATTGTCCATTGCTTACTAACATTTTTACACTATATTTTTGTATCTGTTACATAACTAAGCAAGATTATTACTCTTAATAATCCAAATCGATTATAATACAAATTTGTAAGGTTATAGTTAATGGTGTTGCAAAAAACAATTGAAAAATTAAATAATAATAATTTGTAAATAACAATTTAAGACTAATGTATTAGTACTTAATGCACAACACAAAAGGTGCAACAAGCCAATCATCATGAATGAAAGTTAAAATAATACGTAACATCTTATATAAGTAGTAAGACCGCTTGATATCCTTTTGCATTTTTCTGTTAGCGACCCTTCAATAAAAATACTACAACTAAATTATTATATCATATTAATATGTAATCCATATACTTGGCCCATGAGTATTACAATACCTGGTTAGTCACGTAGGACTAATTCAAATGAAGTTTTCTCAAAAGTTTTATTCTGCTAAATTTAATCTTCTTTCAACTAGTTTGAAAAAATAACCCAGCTAGTTTTTCTTCGCTTATTTGATATTTTCTGTGAATGTGCTCAGGTAATTCTCCTGACACATGAAGTACCTTCACGCTGCTCTAGAGAGCTGTCTTTTCTATTACTTCTATCTGAAAGAAACTTTTGGCAAACTATGTGTTTTATGATTTGGAGAATATTTTCCATTGTGAACGATTAAGAGTGACCGTAGAATATTTAAGCTTAGGTAATCCTTGTAAATGACAATCAATGTATGTGGTGCGAATTTGTATTGTGCAGATCTTGGCCTTTGTGACATTTCATACATCTTTCAACTCTTATTTAACATAAACATGATACAAATTAATTAATAATAGAGCACATTAAAATAATTTCTTGTTAGTTTTTAAGTAGTGAATACAAAACAATCTATGTTAGAATGTATTTCCTGCTTGATTCTTTCTATCTGACCGAAAGAGATATCAATAATGGATTGAGCTATAGATTTGATATGTTGCAAGCAGCCATAGAGAGGCTTATTATGCCACATGTGTCGCGAAGTATTCCCCCATTGTATTTAAATTAGGAAACTTTGCAACTTAATTTTTTATTTTATAAGTTTTTTTAACTAAATTCTTGCATACTGAGATACATATTCTTACTATGAAAAACAACCAATCAAATATGTTATGAACTGAACAAATAATTAAATATTACAAACCGGAAAAAAGTATGTGAGCATTCATAATCACTGACGTGTGAATAGGTACACTCACATGCAAATTAAACTGTTCTAATTCGAGTTTATAATTAATATATCAGCTTATTTGTAACTAATTCTAATGTACATTGTTACGAAAATTCTATATTAAAGGAATAATGTTTTTAAAGTTCGTTATCGTCAACAGGCCACTTTTAGTAACTATGTCCATGATTTCTGTTATATTGCTGTTATTTATATACCTTTTAGGTTTTTGGAGCAATTATATACCTATTGTTTTTCCTTACTTACGCCACTGTACATAATTCTTGTATATGATAAATGTTTCCATAAATATATTTCGTATTCAAATCTGATCGATAGAACATGAAAAGTCTGTGGGAATTCTGGAATGCCGCAATTTTAGATCCTGTTGCAGATATAGTGTATATGTATTAAAGTTAAAACGTCTACTGAAATATCTGTTTAGTTTTAATTACTAAATAAAGTATTCATTATTAATAAATACGTTGTATATTTCAGGACACAATAGAATACGGGGGAAATTACAGCTTGATAAAAGAGGATGTTTAAATATTGTCTGATAAAATTAGGTTTTAAAAGGTTTGCCTTAGAAAAACCAGGGGGTATCTAAAATTCTATAGGTTTGCATTATGAGGGTCAAGGAAGTTTAGACCAGAAGTCATAAATCAAGTGACCCTTTGACAGGTCATAAGTCAGGTATCGTCACTCCTGATGACGATACGTCGTTTCAGCACTTGTAAAGTGGGTCAAGGTTTCCGATAACATCTTTATATGTATTATTCTGTTAGTATGTCACATTTATAAAATTATTTACTTTAACATAAAAGTAACCGATAGAAGTAGTGTTTGTTGATTCATTTTAACGTACTAAAATGCGCGTATGATGCATTTTTTTTAATCTGAATAAAGACAAAAGTATTACCTTCAAACTTCGGTTTTTCCAATAACATTTACAGTCATATTAAAACGTTATGTCTTTATTGTTCTACACATTCTGTACAAAACTTGTTCTCGTTTATGGCCAGTAGAGCTTTAGTACTCTTTTATTATTATTTCCTGTTCTTTTAGAAATTTATATTCAAAGTTTTCTAATAGAATTCTGTACACATATTTACAGATATAAGAGCCTTTCCTGTTCAATAAAAATTATCATTTAAAGAGTTCAACGCTCATATCACAGAATAAATATATAGCGGTTTTAGTGGTAGTGATTTTAAACAATAAAGTTATTTACAATATAAATTGTACGGACCTGTTTAAGAACATAATTTTTCATACATACATTAACACGCAGTTAGGTTATGCCGAGATTCGACATGACTTCTTTGGTTTAAGACCGACAACAGTGAAAGCGGTAAACTCCACATGAATTAAACCAAGTCCAGAACTTTAAACGAGTTTGCTGTTTGCTTCTTAAACTCATGAGTGGTGATGAAGCGCGGTGGTGCTCTTTGATTACAACTTCCATTGAGAGGTAAATTGAGTCAGGCGTTAAAATCACAGTTAATGTACAAAATGGAAAATTTTTACTTAATAGCCTAAGGACCTTTCTTCGTGTTGACTTGAAAAAAAGTTACAAACAACTGAATTCAGTTGCCTCTACCATAATAATCTCACTAATTATAATGGGAAGATTCTAATCGTAAAACAATATAATTTTATAACATATGAAGGGAAAAAATAAGTAAAGATATCTGTATTAATTAAGGCGAAATTAAGGCTAAGAACCCCTTTATAGCACTTAAACTAGGGGCTAACAAAGGTGGATTTCTGAAATCGTATTAACCATTCAAATTGAGAATCACAATCTTTAAACAAAGACTAAATAATGTGCTCACAGATCTACAACATTCAAATTGCCTGAGTAAACAATGAGAATTTGAGAATCTTAATGCTACTACCGTTATATCACACAATTATACAAATAGTAACTTATAAAAGTAACAAATAAATTCTAATTATAATGAATATGCTTAGTACATCCACACTCTCTCTGCTACACTGTATATTTTATATAGTTAGTATTTTATTGTTATTATAGTTTAACACTGATGGAAATATAACACAAAAAGGATTCTCCGTTACTCAAACAGGGCTTACACTTTTCTACGACAACAGTTTACATCAAATGTATGTTCGTTTCAATATAGTGAGTGTGTGTTTGTTGTATATACTCGTCTTTCCTCTTTTTATGTTTTTTTATAACATACACAGGAAAAGTATTGCACAGATTGAGAAACCGTGTTAACATCATCCGTGACAAACTGTTAATTTTTTTTATGCATAATAACTGTGGTTTAATGTATTGAAAGTTTATCGGAGTTTATATACCAATTATATAAACATCTTATCAACAGCTATCCAAAATTGCTCTGATTAGTTCTATATAATGATTTTCATTTGTAGTAATTCTAGTTTGTAAATTATACAGAAATAAATCTACTATCAAAAAATTTCCCTCAATGAGTTTTAAAAGGTGAAGGTCTTTCAATGTTCTAGGAAATTTTGTAGAGAGCTGAAACATTTTGAATACACAAATAGAGAAAGTTCATAATTTTGCGAATTAAAGTTTCCTTACAGTTATTTTTTTCATGTAAAACTGCTTTCCGAGCCTTAAGTTAAACCGTGTTTCTAATTTTCATGACTTATTAAGATCGTTATGATGATGAAATATTTCAGCTTTAGTTCGAGAAAGTTTCCCAAGAACTTTGAAATCTTTGAGCTTCCAGTCAACTGTTAAATTATTCAATGTCTGTATTTTCCTTGATATCATTTAAGAATCTGAAAATATTTGAATAAAGTTTAAATCATTGTTTCTTTGTGGAGATAAAATTTGAACAGGTCAAATAAACCTTATTATTAAAACCTCTACGATCTTTATAACCTATTGTATGTACAAATAGCTTTCAAACAATATAATACGAGTAAATATTTTTTTCCATGCAACAATATTTTCAACTTTTTTATTGATAAACGTTGTTTTCTCTTACAGGAAGTGTTAGTGCCATTAGTGAAAGTAGTGTCCGTTTTTTGTTTAAAAGTTTTTTACTGATAATGGCAGGTTTTGAAAGGATTACAGGATTTCGGACATTTTTCCATCGTTATGTTTGATTGGACTTAAAGTAGCTTTTGAGTAATGTCTTAACCTTTTTATTTACTTTCGTTACTTCTTGTTATTCTTTTTTTTTATTAATACCTCCCCCATCCTGGCGAAGAGGATGGACAAAAAATTCCTGAAACGTTGTTGTTATAGCATTCGTAACATATAACAATGGCAAATGGCCAAAATCCTGTTTGCGTAGTCTGCTAGTGGATACGATTACGTGTAACGAGTAATCCTCATATCTAACGGACAAACGAGAGTTTACATCAATATATGAGGGCACTTTAATATTTATAATAGGATATGACCTAATATGTTTCTTTAGTATGTATTACAGATAAGTTAATAAATTTTAAAGTTTAATAAAACGAATTAAGGAAAACTGAATGTTATATTACAATATAGGAATACGCTACACCACTCGTCGCGTGACGTGATTCATTCAGGTATATTTTAGGGTCTTATATAATCATATGCAGTTTTTTTTACAGATTAGTATATCCTACAATCTTTTCGTTGCCATGATAATTGGCTACAGAAACCATAGTCAAACCGTTGCCAAGCCGAATTCTATGAGGGGACATGTGCCATTTTAGAACGTAGGCAACAAACCATTTTCAGTTTCTGTATAACATTTTCAATTCTCCAGGTCACTTAGTTTTTCTATGTATCCATGCAAGCAGTTTGACAAGTGGGCAAAAGGACGAAAATACTTTTATCTAGCCCTTTCCAGTGATAAGCTCTGTTAAAGCTCACCCTATTATGGTGTACTATTTTTAATTAGTACTATTTTGGTGATTTGAACTTTTACATTTAAATGAAACTGTGTTTTTTGTAGTGTATAATTCAGACGATGTGTAGACTGCAGATATAGTTATATACAGTCGTGTATATTATTGCAATTGTGCAAAAACTTCTATTGTACCAGGATTGAATATAAACCTTTATCACGCATAAAACATGACATCGCCTTAGTTTACATATTCTTATTCTAAATATTTTGTCTTAATTATTTTATTGGAATTCAGTTATTTTTTATATAGTTAGTAAGAGCTCTATAACATATTTGTAAAATTTTTAATCAAATATAGTTTTTTTAAGTTATTTATCAATTATTGTTATACACTGCTCAACAAAGAATCCCACAATTTAATGTTTTATAATACTATAAATACTTTAATTTACCTACCGTGTGGAACGTGCTT
Organism: Homalodisca vitripennis; assembly: GCF_021130785.1. NCBI lineage: Eukaryota > Metazoa > Arthropoda > Insecta > Hemiptera > Cicadellidae > Homalodisca > Homalodisca vitripennis. The sequence continues at coordinate 129,444 of NW_025776700.1, forward strand.
TTGCCGCACTGAGTATTTCGTTAATTTAAAGCCAAAATGAAGGGATAAAACCTTTTGACAGAGAGAATTACAATATTGAAAATATAACCAAGTTTTTTGTCAATGGCAAAACTACTTTTCAAGGATAACAGGCTACGTTCAGTCAATAATGATAAAACCAGTGTAAAAAAGATAACCAATCAATCAAATTGTATGTTTATTTACAACAATGGTTTCAATTTTCCCTATCTGGGCAAGCAATAAAACTTGCTAGAACCTTCACTTGTCGGAAGAGATTTTATTACAGTGTTTATAGAGTCATTAAGTTTAAAAACTCTGTTTTTGTCTTTTGTTGACATGTTTATTCGGTGATGCTTTACACTAAATTGAGTTGCAATAAAAATTTTAATTTTTAGTTCAATATAGTGCTTTAATCCCTGCAATAATTATGGCTATATATTGCTGACATTTTTCTATATGTTATTAATCAAATGACATTTAGAATGTTAAAATTATTATTTATTTAGAATTACTGGTTGCCATAATACTTTATAGAGACTTAAAATCAAGATCAATAGATTATACTAAAAGTTTTAATTTTTGGGTACTTTTTATTTGGTTATAATGCATCAACAAAATATTTCTACTTTTAAACGACATACTAAAGTTTATAGGTGAATTATTTTCAAATTGTATAATAGACTGAGCATTAGCGAAGTCAATCACTTGAGATTTTTCATTTATGTCAGTCTATCTACCTGTCAATAATGATAGCAACGATAAAATAGCAAAATAAATAATTCCTTAAACTAATTGGAGAATAACTATATATTTTTATTAACATTAAACAATTTTATTCTTAGTCAACGTTCCAAATTGTGAAGAATATTACATTTTTAGATTGCTTTTGCCCTTTAGTACCCTCCCTAGCTCATTTACACCGCTATTAAAACAAACACAATAAACGAAAAAATTGAATTTAATCGTTTTGACAAGATATCTAGAGAATGATTTCGTCTGTAATGTAAAACTTCATTTGCATGAAAGTAAATTGTCACAAGTCTATTGATATATGTGTAGAGAAATTATTTTAGTTAGTCAGACATTAAAAATTAAATTAACTGGAGAGAAATAATTCCTGTAAACCGTAACAAATATATTGACTGAAGGGAGGTTTTGGTTAGTAAGTTATCACAAATCAAATTTTTCATGCGAGAGATCATACTGATCAGTAAGTCATCAATAACTGTTAATCATTAGATATATAATACTAATTAATTAGTAATCTAAATATAAAAAATTAATAAAATAATAGAAATAGATACAATAAATGACCCACCGTAGATAAAACAGTTTAAATTTAAACACACGACTAATATATCCAAGAAAGACATGTTAACACTATGGGATATAGATAACAGTGACTCGGCGTCTTGTCTTATCACTAACCGTCCACTCTGACTAAGGGAGTGTTAACATGCTCCTTCCATCCTTCCTCGTCACGATTGTGTCCGTTTTCTATCCTTGTACTGAAACTCCTTCATATGATACCAGAGACTCGGCGTCTTGTCTTATCACTAACACTGACACTCTGACTAAGGGATTGTTAGCATGCTCCTTCCATCCTTCCTCCTAACACGATCGTACCTGTTCTTATCATTGTAATAAAATTCCTTCATATGATAAGAGTGACTCGGCGTCTTGTCGTATCACTAACCGTCACTCTGACTAAGGGAGTGTTAAAATACTCCTTCAAATCCTTTCCTCGTCCACGATTGTGCCGTTCCTATCTTGTACTGAAACTCCTTCATATGATACCAGTTAGCTGTGATTGTTTTTTATTACAAAACTATTTAAATAACTACATTAAAATATTTTATATGTACCATCTTGTAGATATAGCTTCTTATATCTATATAATCAAAAATAATTTCATAAACAAAAAGTATTTTTGGCCCTCGTTTTGTCAATAAGTATTTCTTTAACAGAGATTGTGAAATAATTCAAAACACCGGAAAAATCTTTAAAAAACCGTTATAAGTTTTAATATCCTTTTTGGCCGGAAGAATATTTAGGAAATTATTTAACTCAACGTCGTTAAAATAATGAAAATCAATATTTGTGTGTATTTTCTCCAGCATTAAACCTTAATGACTACTTGAATCGTGGGAGAGGTCCGGCGATTTATAATTAAAAAAAAACTTTAATTTGTTTTTAACATTGTTACTCAAAAAATAATTTAGATTAACGTGATACACAATAAAACTATATATAAACAATATATACGAATATAATCTAAACTGTTTTATTCTCTTTATATTGAACTAAAAACCTCTTTAAGATTGTCTAAAAGTCTGTATAAATTCCCTGTTTTTTTTTTAATAAAAGAGTTACTTATTATTTTATAGAATACTTATATATATATATATATATATATATATATATAATATACATTATATTGTTATAAATGGCAATAGCCTTATTTTTAATTTCAATAAACACTGAATCGCAAAAAGTACTTGCTCCGCCGGGAGTCGAACCCGGATCTCTCACTTGCCGGGTGAATGTGCTACCATTACACCACAGAGCGCTTACTTTTTCCGATTCAATTTATTTAGTATTTGGCCTTATCTGTCACATATGAGTTTAAATAAGCAAACTAACATATGATCGGAAGACCAAATACCTGTCAAACGACTTTTTATTTACATTAAATTGTATAAATGGCAATAGCCTTATTTTTAATTTCAATAAACACTGAATCGCAAAAAGTACTTGCTCCGCCGGGAGTCGAACCCGGATCTCTCACTTGCCGGGTAGTTAACAAGAATCTTTATTTCCCAAAGTACGTTACAATAATTTGTTCACACAAAAATTACATCAAAAAAGTATATAAAAGTACAACGGATAGGCACCTCTGAGCTATTAGCTGAGTTGAGGTTGCCATCACTAATTAATTTAAAGGCAGATGGGCCTGGCAGCTCCTCTTTCAGAGTAAAAATATACATAATTAGAGTAATGAATAAAACCATACCAATATTTAAAACAAAGCACACAATTAAGTTGTATTTCATAAATGAAATGCAATACATTACATTACCACAACATATTAAAAATAAAATTACTACATAAATCCACACATATACACATACAGATACATATACATTTATACACACATTCACACATACATACAAAATACACTCACATAAAGAAATTTACAAACACATACATTACTGAAACATATAACACAACATACAAACACACTACAAAGATACTTAGACACAATAGATAAAGATGTAACCATTACACATTCATACAATAAAACAAGTCTTCAACAAACTATCTAATTTATGAGTCGTTCTATATCAACAATTGTAAAAAGCCAGCATTTCAAACTTCGTATGAATGTACCCAATGTTTTCGACGAGGAAACATCGAAAGGTAATTTGTATAGAGCTTCGGAGCTATGAATGTATAAAAAAACGCTTGTAAACTTCCAATTTAGGAAAAGGAATAGTTACTCGGTTTATACAATTTGTAACCTAATCGAGTGAACATTTACATTTCCCAGTGTGTGGCCGCCTCTTGAGAAAAATATTCTGAGTACCCTATAAATGTACAACTCGTATCTAAGCGGAAGTATTCCAAGCTGAATATAAAGTTAACAATAAAGTTAAATATAAAAAATCCTAGTTATTAAAGTTTTTTAGATCTCATTCAAGAAGATACTAGATTTTAGGTATATTATTTTAGTAATGTTCAATTAAGTTTTCAGTTTGTTTAATTTTAACTTATCTGATGGTCTAATGACAGACTCTCATGCCTTCAATTAAATTTTTAGACAAAAAATGTTATATATTTTTTGCGCTTTCGCGCTGACTTTTGAATACAGTTTTCGGATTAACATCCTGAAGCTAGATCTCAGAATATGGCAATTACTGACTTTTGCAACCAATTTTTTGGTAGTGTTACCTTAAAAAATTAGATATTAGCTAAACATAAATTCCTAGCTCCTATCAAATAAGTTTAGTTACAGTAATGAAATTAACTACTTACAGTATTTGTTAATAACGTTAAGAATTATTTTAATGAATTTCTAAAACTTTGGAATTGCGTGAAAGAAGTAGACTAGTAGTTAATGCCCTGTTTGCTACACATTAGCAATAAAGCGTGTCCAATCCACTCTTTTTTCGACTGTTTCGAAATGTAGGTTAGAAACTTGTTTTAAGTATTGCAAATATTGTCACAACAAATATTTCACACTTAAAAATATTGATTATAAGAAGAAAAAAGTTTTTCCAGTTCAGGTAAATTTCACGAGCGTGCAACAACAGCTGTAAAATAAGACTAGACTATTAAGCCAGAAGGTAAAAACTTCCGAGTTGTTTGTCATTTCCCAGACACTTACATAAATTTAATCCCATTACTTCGTATCTTTCAAAATTTGTATGCTGATAACTAATAAGGTGTTTTATGAAAAGGGCTCACAGTCCTCACTGTTACAATTGTTATAACAAAATCAACACTCTCAGTTTTAAGATTTCTAACTTACTATTACAAATTTGTAACGATAATAGTATTTTGGACATTTTCCAATTGCTATAAATTATAAAAACAAATTTTTTGAGGACGGAAAATACTCTCTCCTGTGATGTCATAAACCCTTATACGTAAGGTTAAACATGACAACTAAATTCAAAACTAAAAATAACAGATTAAACTATGATCACTAAACCGAATTTGGGAACATAATATGATGTAAACCAGAATCTCAAGAAATACCTGACTCGTACACTAACAGCATTATGTCCAGGCTGGTGAGAATCAACCATATTGATTTCACTGAATAGAACCAACTGACAATACAATCGCACACGCAAACAGGAAATGTGGCAGTTACAGAACATATTGTTAGTTTCATTATTATAGTTTAATATGTAGTAATGTACTTCAATAAGAAGTGGCTAACATACCTTCCCAGGTTTTATGGAAATTTATCGCTCTATATTTATGATGGAAGACAGACGTGATACAATCAACTGGTTTTTATAGCTCTGCCTGTTGCGAATAACGAAGTTGAAGACGGCTGTTACTGTTGGAGCCGTCAAAACTTTATGTCTTCATCACTGGGTCAGTTGTATCAGTAATAGCTTCCGTTACTTCTTTTCTGTAATTTTCAATAATAAAATATACTATTATAATATAATATATATAATATAATAATATAATATGTGTGTGTGTGTGTGTGTGTGTGTGTGTGTGTGTGTGTGTGTGTGTGTGTGTGTGTCATGAAAGTCTATCTGTTCCCAAGTTATGACTTTAATTTGTTTAAAATTAATTTATATCAATTAAATTATAATTGAAGAGAGAGAGGAAGAGAGAGAGATTATTTTTCTTAATAACAAGCTTACCGATATACAAAACATTCCTTCAAGATCCGGTAGCTTCCGGTAGATCCGGTAGGTCCACGATTTTTTGCTCATTAAGAACAAGAACTATTATATTATATTTGTATAATGTTATAACGTAACTGGTAGTGAGAAGAGTTGATTCAGTGTGAATCAAACTGAGGAAAATTCTCCCTACCTTGCTTTGGGATCATATCTAAATATTGTAGTGTACATAATAATGCTAATGAGACAATGAGAAAAAGTATTCATCTACAATTACACCTTTTTATGTTTATGTTTACTGAATTAATTTGTTTTATTTAGTATTTTAGATGTCATTGTATGAGACACTAGGTTTTAGATGAATTATTATAGTAATTGAAGATTAAATAGAAGTTTATTTCCATTTTGATATAAGTGCTAAGCAAAAATTATTTTAGGAAGCCTTTTTAAAATATTTTAGACCTCCTCAAATGTTTGAGATTTTGTTTCTATTTTTTGTGCAATAAATGAAAATAACTGATGTAAACTTTGTTTGATTTATTATAAACGTAATCAATTATTGTTTTATTATTTGAAATTAGGGCATTGACTTGTATTAATTACAATTTTGAATAACTTCTTAGTGATGGGACTTAATAATAAACTATAGAATTAATAGTCTTTTGTACTAAAAGTTTCAATTTAAAGGCCTAATGCATGAGACGACATGATCACAGTTCTCTTTTAAACACTT